>NW_027463848.1:0-140529 GCF_050947455.1 Rhinoderma darwinii
GGCTGGGGATTCCGCTCCTAGAGGGAGTCCCAATGGCACTATCTACAGTGAGGGCTGGCGCTATCCTCGTGGGGGTGTGGCACGATCTACCTGGACATTGTTGCACTCTATAGGGGCACTATCTACAGGGGACACTGTGGCGCTAGGTACGTGGGCACTATATACATGAGCACTGTGTCACTATCTTCAAGGGCGCTGGCCCTAGGGGCAGCTAAGGGGGCATTATACTGTATTGGACAGCTAGGGGGGCATTATGCTGTATGGGGGAATTTGGGCATTATACTGCATGGGGGCATCTGTATGGGCATTATAATGCATGGAAGAATATGTGTGGGCATTATACTGTATGGTGGCATCTGTGTTGGCTTTATACTGTATGGTGGTAGCTATGGGGCCATTATACTGTATGGTGGCAGCTATGGGGGCATTATACTGTGTGGGGGCAGCTATTTGGTACTATACTGTGTGGGTGGCATTGGGTGGGATTAGAGGCGTAGCTTAAAAGAAAAAAATTGGCATTTCTTATCCCTCTTTGTGATTCTTGAAAGTTGGGAGGTATGTATATATTGTTCCCCATAGTATATATACTATTCCACATAATATATATACTATATAATATGATTTTGTAAGTTTGCCCACTGTCAAAGACATGAACAGTCTAGAATTTTTAGGCTAGGTTAATATTACCAGTGAGAGATAAATTATATAAAAAAAAAAAAAACAGAAAATCACATTGTCAAAATTATATATATTTATTTGCATTGTGCACAGAGAAATAAGTATTTGATCCCTTTGGCAAACAAGACTTAATACTTGGGGGCAAAACCCTCGTTGGCAAGCACAGCAGTCAGACGTTTTTTGTAGTCGATGATGAGGTTTGCACACATGTTAGATGGAATTTTGGCCCACTCCTCTTTGCAGATCATCTGTAAATCATTAAGATTTTCGAGGCTGACGCTTGGCAACTCGGATCTTCAGCTCCCTCCATAAGTTTTCGATGGGATTAAGGTCTGGAGACTGGCTAGGCCACTCCATGACCTTAATGTGCTTCTTTTTGAGCCACTCCTTTGTTGCCTTGGCTGTATGTTTCGGGTCATTGTCGTGCTGGAAGACCCAGCCACGAGCCATTTTTAATGTCCTGGTGGAGGGAAGGAGGTTGTCACTCAGGATTTGACGGTACATGGCTCCATCCATTCTCCCATTGATGCGGTGAAATAGTCCTGTGCCCTTAGCAGAGAAACACCCCCAAAACATAATGTTTCCACCTCCATGCTTGACAGTGGGGACGGTGTTCTTTGGGTCATAGGCAGAATTTCTCTTCCTCCAAACACGGCGAGTTGAGTTAATGCCAAAGAGCTCAATTTTAGTCTCATCTGACCACAGCACCTTCTCCTAATCACTCTCAGAATCATCCAGATGTTCATTTGCAAACTTCAGACGAGCCAGTACATGTGCCTTCTTGAGCAGGGGGACCTTGCGGGCACTGCAGGATTTTAATCCATTACGGCGTAATGTGTTACCAATGGTTTTCTTGGTGACTGTGGTCCCAGCTGCCTTGAGATCATTAACAAGTTCCCCCCGTGTAGTTTTCGGCTGAGCTCTCACCTTCCTCAGGATCAAGGATACCCCACGAGGTGAGATTTTGCATGGAGCCCCAGATCGATATCAATTGACAGTCATTTTGTATGTCTTCCATTTTCTTACTATTGCACCAACAGTTGTCTCCTTCTCACCCAGCGTCTTACTTATGGTTTTGTAGCCCATTCCAGCCTTGTGCAGGTCTATGATCTTGTCCCTGACATCCTTAGAAAGCTCTTTGGTCTTGCCCATGTTGTAGAGGTTAGCGTCAGACTGATTCATTGAGTCTGTGGACAGGAGTCTTTTATACGGGTGACCATGTAAGAGCTGTCTATAATGCAGGCACCAAGTTGATTTGGAGCGTGTAACTGGTCTGGAGGAGGCTGAACTCTTAATGGTTGGTAGGGGATCAAATACTTATTTCTCTGTGCACAATGCAAATAAATATATATCATTTTGACAATGTGATTTTTTTTTTTTTTTTATATCTCTCACTGGTAAAATTAACCTAGCCTAAAAATTCTAGACTGTTCATGTCTTTGACAGTGGGCAAACTTACAAAATCAGCAAGGGATCAAATACTTATTTCCTTCACTGTATGCTGCTTCCTATGATCTATTTATTTCTCCCCATAGTATATATGCTGCTCCCATAGTATATATATTGCTACCCATAGTATATATGCTGATTCCCATAGTTTATATGCTGCCTCCCATAGTATATATTCTGCTCCCATATTATATATGTTGCTACCCATAGTATATATGCTGATTCCCATAGTATATATATGCTGATTCCCATAGTATATATGCTGATTCCCATAGTATATATGCTGATTCCCATAGTATATATGCTGATTCCCATAGTATATATGCTGATTCACATAGTATATATGTTGCTACCCATAGTATATATGTTGCTACCCATAGTATATATGTTGCTACCCATAGTATATATGCTGATTCCCATAGTATATATGCTGATTCACATAGTATATCTGCTGCTCACCATAGTTTATATGCTGCTCCCATAGTATATATGTTGCTACCCATAGTATATATGCTGATTCCCATAGTATATATGCTGATTCACATAGTATATATGCTGCTCTTCAGAGTATTATATTCTACTTTCCATAGTATATATTCTGCTTCCCATAGTATATATGTTGCTCCCATAGTATATAGCGTGCTTCCCATAGTATATAGTGTGCTTCCCATAGTATATATGCTGCTTCATATAGTATTTATGCTGCTTCCGATAGTATATCTGCTGCTCACCATAGTTTATATGCTGCTTCCTATAGTATATATACTGCTCCCCATAGTGTTATATGCTGCTTTCCTTAGTATATGTACTGCTTCCCATTAGTGGCGTAACTACCGCCGTAACACCCGTAGCGGCTGCTACGGGGCCCGCGGCATGAGGGGGCCCGTGTCGCCCGCCGGCACGGGCCCCCACCATGGCCGGAGGCTCCTCTAGCCGCTGCTATGGCTGCTACAGCACGACGCCACTGAACACGACTACGGCAGAGCAGGGAGGTATCTCCCCGCTCTGCCATTAAACAAGACATGTATCCTCTATCCACAGGATAGGGGATAGATGTGTGATCGCTGGTATTGATAGGGAGAACGTGGGACCGAAAGTCCCCTGAAGTTCTCCATCACAAACCTCGGACTTCCGGGGTCTGTGTCGGCAGCTCCGTAGAAATGAATGGAGCGCTGGTCACGCTTGTGCGCATGCGTGACCAGCGCTCCTTTCATTTTTATTGAACTGCGCAGACGCCGGAAGTCAGAGGTTAGTCATAGAGAACTTCGGGGGACTTTCGGTCCCCCGTTCTCCCTATCGCTGCCAGCTATCACACATGTATCCCCTATCCTGTGGATAGGGGATACATGTCTTTTGTAAGACACACTGTAGGTCGCATTTTTTTGGGAGGAGGGATGCTGTATGGCGTTCCCTACAGGGGGGGTCTGTATGGCGTTCCCTACAGGGGGGGGCTGTATGGCGTTCCCTACAGGGGGGGGCTGTGTGGTGTTCCCTACAGGGGGGGGCTGTATGGCGTTCTCTACAGGGGGGGGTTGTATGGCGTTCTCTACAGGGGGGGGCTGTATGGCGTTCTCTACAGGGGGGGGCTGTATACCGTTCCCTACAGGGGGTCTGTATGGCGTTCCCTACAGGGGGGGTCTGTATGGCGTTCCCTACAGGGGGGGCTGTATGGCGTTCCCTACAGGGGGGGGCTGTATGGCGTTCCCTACAGGGGGGGGCTGTATGGCGTTCTCTACAGGGGGTGGGGGGTTGTATGGCGTTCTCTACAGGGGGGGCTGTGTGGCGTTAGCCCCCGCTGTAGGGAACGCCATACAGCCCCCCCTGTAGGGAACGCCATACAGACCCCCCCTGTAGAGAATGACATACAGCCCCCTGTAGATAATGCCATACAGCCCCCCTGTAGATAACGCCATACAGCCCCCCCCCCCCTGTAGGGAACGCCACACAGCCCCCCCTGTAGAGAACACCATACAGGCACATAAAAAGGCACTATCTACAAGGGGGGGGGTTTTGTGACACCCAGGGGAGGGGGGGCCCAAGTCAAAAGTTTGCTATGGGGCCCAGTTTTCCTAGTTACGCCTCTGCTTCCCATATTATATATGCAGCTCCCATAGTATATATGCTGCTTCCTATAGTATTTATGCTGCTTCCCATAGTATATATGCTGCTCACCATAGTTTATATGCCGCTTCCTATAGTAGATATGCTGCTTCCCTTAGTATATATACTGTAGACAAAAATTGAGATAGAGACCTCCAGCTCACCTTATATATATGTGTGACTCAGGTCATCCTGCACGGATCCTCGTGTCGGCACACGATAATTGGACAACAATGAAAGGAAGGAGGGTTGGATCCAGCGTGGATTGTGGAATAAAATGGAATGAAGTTCCAAGTTTAATGGACAAAAAGTATTTGATTAAAAATCAGGACTTTGGTAAAGAGTGTGAAATCCTGATAGTGTGAGGAAAAATATCGGTGAAAAAGCCTACGCGTTTCAGACACTGCACGCGTCCTTAATCATGGCTGGTGCCCATAGTAGATATGCTGTTTCCCCTAGTATATATACTGCTTCCCATAGTATATATGCTGCTCCCATAGTATATATGCTCCTTTACATAGTAGATATGCTGCTTCCCTAAGTATATATACTACTTTCCATAGTAAATATGTTTCTTCCCATAGTAATATATGCTGCTTCTTATAGTATATATGTTGCTGCCAGCGACGTAGCTAAAGGCTCATGGAACCCGGTGCAAAAGTTCTTCTTGGGCCTTCCCCCCAACTTTTTCTCATAGCCGATGGCCTGCAGCTTCCAGCTGCATCGCTGGGTATCCCAAATGACCCAACGATGCAGCACTAGGGGCGTCACTAAGGTCTTAAAATGTCAGGGACAAAAGCCCCACTACATATACCCCCAACAGTTTTTGTTATGTTCGTGCGTGTATATATATATATATATATATATATATATATAGTGAAGGAAATAAGTATTTGATCCCTTGCTGATTTTGTAAGTTTGCCCACTGTCAAAGACATGAACAGTCTAGAATTTTTAGGCTAGGCTAATTTTACCAGTGAGAGATAGATTATATAAAAAAAAAAAAAACAGTAAATCATATTGTCAAAATTATATATATTTATTTGCATTGTGCACAGATAAAAAAGTATATGATCCCTTTGGAAAACAAGACTTAATACTTGGTGGCAAAACCCTTGTTGGCAAGCACAGCAGTGAGACGTTTTTTGTAGTTTATGATGAGGTTTGCACACATGTTAGATGGAATTTTGGCCCACTCCTCTTTGCAGATCATCTGTAAATCATTAAGATTTCGAGGCTGTTGCTTGGCAACTCGGATCTTCAGCTCCCTCCATAAGTTTTCGATGGGATTAAGGTCTGGAGACTGGCTAGGCCTCTCCTTGACCTTAATGTGCTTCTTTTTGAGCCACTCCTTTGTTGCCTTGGCTGTATGTTTCGGGTCATTGTCGTGCTGGAAGACCCAGCCACGAGCCATTTTTAATGTCCTGGTGGAGGGAAGGAGGTTGTCATTCAGGATTTGACGGTACATGGCTCCATCCATTCTCCCATTGATGCGGTGAAGTAGTCCTGTGCCCTTAGCAGAGAAACACCTCCAAAACATAATGTTTCCACCTCCATGCTTGAGGGTGGGGACGGTGTTCTTTGGGTCATATGCAGCATTTCTCTTCCTCCAAACACGGCGAGTTGAGTTAATGCCAAAGAGCTCAATTTTAGTCTCATCTGACCACAGCACCTTCTCCCAATCACTCTCAGAATCATCCAGATGTTCATTTGCAAACTTCAGACGGGCCTGTACATGTGCCTTCTTGAGCAGAGGGACCTTGCGGGCACTGCAGGATTTTAATCCATTACGGCGTAATGTGTTACCAATGGTTTTCTTGGTGACTGTGGTCCCAGCTGCCTTGAGATCATTAGAGTCAGACTGATTAATTGAGTCTGTGTACAGGAGTCTTTTATAGAGGTGACCATGTAAGACAGCTGTCTTTAATGCAGCACCAAGTTGATTTGGAGCGTGTAACTGGTCTGGAGGAGGCTGAACTCTTAATGGTTGGTAGGGGATCAAATACTTATTTCTCTGTGCACAATGCAAATAAATATATATCATTTTGACAATGTGATTTTCTGTTTTTTTATTTTTATATAATCTATCTCTCACTGGTAAAATTAACCTAGCCTAAAAATTCTAGACTGTTCATGTCTTTGACAGTGGGCAAACTTACAAAATCAGCAAGGGATCAAATACTTATTTCCTTCACTGTATGCTGCTTCCTATGATCTATTTATTTCTCCCCATAGTATATATGCTGCTCCCATAGTATATATATTGCTACCCATAGTATATATGCTGATTCCCATAGTTTATATGCTGCCTCCCATAGTATATATTCTGCTCCCATATTATATATGTTGCTACCCATAGTATATATGCTGATTCCCATAGTATATATATGCTGATTCCCATAGTATATATGCTGATTCCCATAGTATATATGCTGATTCCCATAGTATATATGCTGATTCCCATAGTATATATGCTGATTCACATAGTATATATGTTGCTACCCATAGTATATATGTTGCTACCCATAGTATATATGTTGCTACCCATAGTATATATGCTGATTCCCATAGTATATATGCTGATTCACATAGTATATCTGCTGCTCACCATAGTTTATATGCTGCTCCCATAGTATATATGTTGCTACCCATAGTATATATGCTGATTCCCATAGTATATATGCTGATTCACATAGTATATATGCTGCTCTTCAGAGTATTATATTCTACTTTCCATAGTATATATTCTGCTTCCCATAGTATATATGTTGCTCCCATAGTATATAGCGTGCTTCCCATAGTATATAGTGTGCTTCCCATAGTATATATGCTGCTTCATATAGTATTTATGCTGCTTCCGATAGTATATCTGCTGCTCACCATAGTTTATATGCTGCTTCCTATAGTATATATACTGCTCCCCATAGTGTTATATGCTGCTTTCCTTAGTATATGTACTGCTTCCCATTAGTGGCGTAACTACCGCCGTAACACCCGTAGCGGCTGCTACGGGGCCCGCGGCATGAGGGGGCCCGTGTCGCCCGCCGGCACGGGCCCCCACCATGGCCGGAGGCTCCTCTAGCCGCTGCTATGGCTGCTACAGCACGACGCCACTGAACACGACTACGGCAGAGCAGGGAGGTATCTCCCCGCTCTGCCATTAAACAAGACATGTATCCTCTATCCACAGGATAGGGGATAGATGTGTGATCGCTGGTATTGATAGGGAGAACGTGGGACCGAAAGTCCCCTGAAGTTCTCCATCACAAACCTCGGACTTCCGGGGTCTGTGTCGGCAGCTCCGTAGAAATGAATGGAGCGCTGGTCACGCTTGTGCGCATGCGTGACCAGCGCTCCTTTCATTTTTATTGAACTGCGCAGACGCCGGAAGTCAGAGGTTAGTCATAGAGAACTTCGGGGGACTTTCGGTCCCCCGTTCTCCCTATCGCTGCCAGCTATCACACATGTATCCCCTATCCTGTGGATAGGGGATACATGTCTTTTGTAAGACACACTGTAGGTCGCATTTTTTTGGGAGGAGGGATGCTGTATGGCGTTCCCTACAGGGGGGGTCTGTATGGCGTTCCCTACAGGGGGGGGCTGTATGGCGTTCCCTACAGGGGGGGGCTGTGTGGTGTTCCCTACAGGGGGGGGCTGTATGGCGTTCTCTACAGGGGGGGGTTGTATGGCGTTCTCTACAGGGGGGGGCTGTATGGCGTTCTCTACAGGGGGGGGCTGTATACCGTTCCCTACAGGGGGTCTGTATGGCGTTCCCTACAGGGGGGGTCTGTATGGCGTTCCCTACAGGGGGGGCTGTATGGCGTTCCCTACAGGGGGGGGCTGTATGGCGTTCCCTACAGGGGGGGGCTGTATGGCGTTCTCTACAGGGGGTGGGGGGTTGTATGGCGTTCTCTACAGGGGGGGCTGTGTGGCGTTAGCCCCCGCTGTAGGGAACGCCATACAGCCCCCCCTGTAGGGAACGCCATACAGACCCCCCCTGTAGAGAATGACATACAGCCCCCTGTAGATAATGCCATACAGCCCCCCTGTAGATAACGCCATACAGCCCCCCCCCCTGTAGGGAACGCCACACAGCCCCCCCTGTAGAGAACACCATACAGGCACATAAAAAGGCACTATCTACAAGGGGGGGGGTTTTGTGACACCCAGGGGAGGGGGGGCCCAAGTCAAAAGTTTGCTATGGGGCCCAGTTTTCCTAGTTACGCCTCTGCTTCCCATATTATATATGCAGCTCCCATAGTATATATGCTGCTTCCTATAGTATTTATGCTGCTTCCCATAGTATATATGCTGCTCACCATAGTTTATATGCCGCTTCCTATAGTAGATATGCTGCTTCCCTTAGTATATATACTGTAGACAAAAATTGAGATAGAGACCTCCAGCTCACCTTATATATATGTGTGACTCAGGTCATCCTGCACGGATCCTCGTGTCGGCACACGATAATTGGACAACAATGAAAGGAAGGAGGGTTGGATCCAGCGTGGATTGTGGAATAAAATGGAATGAAGTTCCAAGTTTAATGGACAAAAAGTATTTGATTAAAAATCAGGACTTTGGTAAAGAGTGTGAAATCCTGATAGTGTGAGGAAAAATATCGGTGAAAAAGCCTACGCGTTTCAGACACTGCACGCGTCCTTAATCATGGCTGGTGCCCATAGTAGATATGCTGTTTCCCCTAGTATATATACTGCTTCCCATAGTATATATGCTGCTCCCATAGTATATATGCTCCTTTACATAGTAGATATGCTGCTTCCCTAAGTATATATACTACTTTCCATAGTAAATATGTTTCTTCCCATAGTAATATATGCTGCTTCTTATAGTATATATGTTGCTGCCAGCGACGTAGCTAAAGGCTCATGGAACCCGGTGCAAAAGTTCTTCTTGGGCCTTCCCCCCAACTTTTTCTCATAGCCGATGGCCTGCAGCTTCCAGCTGCATCGCTGGGTATCCCAAATGACCCAACGATGCAGCACTAGGGGCGTCACTAAGGTCTTAAAATGTCAGGGACAAAAGCCCCACTACATATACCCCCAACAGTTTTTGTTATGTTCGTGCGTGTATATATATATATATATATATATATATATATATAGTGAAGGAAATAAGTATTTGATCCCTTGCTGATTTTGTAAGTTTGCCCACTGTCAAAGACATGAACAGTCTAGAATTTTTAGGCTAGGCTAATTTTACCAGTGAGAGATAGATTATATAAAAAAAAAAAAAACAGTAAATCATATTGTCAAAATTATATATATTTATTTGCATTGTGCACAGATAAAAAAGTATATGATCCCTTTGGAAAACAAGACTTAATACTTGGTGGCAAAACCCTTGTTGGCAAGCACAGCAGTGAGACGTTTTTTGTAGTTTATGATGAGGTTTGCACACATGTTAGATGGAATTTTGGCCCACTCCTCTTTGCAGATCATCTGTAAATCATTAAGATTTCGAGGCTGTTGCTTGGCAACTCGGATCTTCAGCTCCCTCCATAAGTTTTCGATGGGATTAAGGTCTGGAGACTGGCTAGGCCTCTCCTTGACCTTAATGTGCTTCTTTTTGAGCCACTCCTTTGTTGCCTTGGCTGTATGTTTCGGGTCATTGTCGTGCTGGAAGACCCAGCCACGAGCCATTTTTAATGTCCTGGTGGAGGGAAGGAGGTTGTCATTCAGGATTTGACGGTACATGGCTCCATCCATTCTCCCATTGATGCGGTGAAGTAGTCCTGTGCCCTTAGCAGAGAAACACCTCCAAAACATAATGTTTCCACCTCCATGCTTGAGGGTGGGGACGGTGTTCTTTGGGTCATATGCAGCATTTCTCTTCCTCCAAACACGGCGAGTTGAGTTAATGCCAAAGAGCTCAATTTTAGTCTCATCTGACCACAGCACCTTCTCCCAATCACTCTCAGAATCATCCAGATGTTCATTTGCAAACTTCAGACGGGCCTGTACATGTGCCTTCTTGAGCAGAGGGACCTTGCGGGCACTGCAGGATTTTAATCCATTACGGCGTAATGTGTTACCAATGGTTTTCTTGGTGACTGTGGTCCCAGCTGCCTTGAGATCATTAGAGTCAGACTGATTAATTGAGTCTGTGTACAGGAGTCTTTTATAGAGGTGACCATGTAAGACAGCTGTCTTTAATGCAGCACCAAGTTGATTTGGAGCGTGTAACTGGTCTGGAGGAGGCTGAACTCTTAATGGTTGGTAGGGGATCAAATACTTATTTCTCTGTGCACAATGCAAATAAATATATATCATTTTGACAATGTGATTTTCTGTTTTTTTATTTTTATATAATCTATCTCTCACTGGTAAAATTAACCTAGCCTAAAAATTCTAGACTGTTCATGTCTTTGACAGTGGGCAAACTTACAAAATCAGCAAGGGATCAAATACTTATTTCCTTCACTGTATCTAAAAATACATGAGACAGCATATCTATAGCACTACAACCCCTGTAGCTATTTAAAGGATTAGATACAGTGGCTCAGCAGACAGTATCACACATCAGTGGCGTAGTTAGGGGGGGGCAGGTGCCCCAGGCGCAACTTAGAGGGGGTCGCCAGGGCCGCACTGTCCATGACAGCGGCCTGCTGCCTCTCTTTGTTTTTTTATCCTAATAAATATGTGTGTGGCATTATCTACGGAGGGTGGCTTTATCTATGGGGGAGGCTTTACCTACAGGGGGGCTTTATCTATGGGGGGAGCTTTATCTACGGGGGGGGGGGGCTCTATCTACAGGGGGGCCATATACTGAGGTGGGCTATATGTGGAGCACTATATTCAGGGGTGAGCTATATATGGAGCACTATATACAGGGGTGGGCTATATCTACAGGGGGGCTATATACAGGGGTGGGCTATCAATGGAGCACTATAGGGGGAGCTATATATGGGACTCTATATACAGACATGGGCAATATGGGGGGCACTATCTACATGGGGCTCTATGGGGGGCACTATCTACAGGGGGCTCTATGGCAGGCACTATCTACAGGGGACACGGTGTGTGTGGGACACAGTGTATGGTGCTATTATAATTAGAGGTGCAGTGTATGGCGCTAATTATATTTAGGGGTGTAGTGTGTGCTATAATGAGAACTTAAAATGTTTGAAAAGTGAGAAGCTGAAGACATCTGAGCGGCAAACTGCAGAATTGGGCTGTGACCGGGAGAAGTAATCATAGATGTCTGGACCGGAGGGAGAAAATTAACTAGAATCTGAGACGTCACCGGTGAATCACTTAATGTAAATGTTTATTCTGCCTCTAATCAGTACTGTAGTCATTGTATGATCTGCAGCGAGATGATAGGTGGTATGATTATGATATGATTTTTTTTGTGATACAGCATCTCCCAGCATATCCTTACCATTGTTCAAGCCATACTGGGAGCTGGAAACAATTTAATGCAAACCTATATGGCAGGGGTTGCACTAAATTGAGCTGTATTTGTGCTGGTGTTGTATATATGTACTGAGCTTGGTTCTGGTACTATATATATATATATATATATATATATATATATGTACTAAGCTTGGTTCTGGAGCTGTATTTATCTACTGATCTTTGTTCTGGTGCTGTATATATGTAATGATCTTGGTTCTGGAGCTGTATTTATGTACTGAGCTTTGTTCTTGTACTGTACATATGTAATGATCTGGGTTCTGGTGCTGTATATATGTAATGAGCTTTGTTCTGGTGCTGTATATATGTACTGAGCTTGGTTCTGGTGCTGTGTTTATGTACTGAGCTGTGTTCTGGTATTGTATATATGTACAGAGCTTGGTACTGGAGTTGTATTTATGTACTGAGTTTGGTTCTGATGCTGTATTTATGTACTGAGCTTGGTTCTGGTGCTATATATATGTAATGAGCTTTGTTATGGTGCTGTATATATGTAATGAGCTTGGTTCTGGTGTTTATAGAACTACATTGCTTGTAAAATGTACAATTATTTTATTGTCGAGGTACATTCTTGGTTCTGGAGCTGTATTTATGTACTGAGCTTTGTTCTGTTGCTGTATATATGTAATGATCTTGGTTCTGGAGCTGTATTTATATACTGAGTTTGGTTCTGGTACTGTATATATGTAACGAGCTGGGTTCTGGTGCTGTATATATGTACTGAGCTTTGTTCTGGTGCTGTTTATGTACTGCGCTTTGTTCTGGTATTGCATATATGTACAGAGCTTGGTACTGGAGTTGAATTGATGTACTGAGCTTGGTTCTGATGCTGTATTTATGTACTGAGCTTGTTTCTCGTGCTGTGTATATGTAATGAGCTTTGTTCTGGTACTGTATATATGTAATGAGTTGTATTCTGGTGCTGTATATATGTAATGAGCTTTGTTATGGTGCTGTGTTTATGTACTGAGCTTGGTTCTGATGCTGTATTTATGTACTGAGCTTGTTTCTCGTGCTGTGTATATGTAATGAGCTTTGTTCTGGTACTGTATATATGTAATGAGTTGTGTTCTTGTGCTGTACATATGTAATGAGCTTTGTTCTGGTGCTGTATATATGTACTGAGCTTGGTTCTGGTGCTGTGTTTATGTACTGAGCTTTTTTCTGGTATTGTATATATGTGCAGAGCTTGCTATTGGAGTTGTATTTATGTACTGAGCTTTGTTCTGATGCTGTATTTATGTACTGAGCTTTGTTCTGGTGCTGTATATATGTAATGAGCTTGGTTCTGGTGTTGTTTATAGAACTATATTGCTTGTAAAATGTACAAATTCTTTTATTCTCGAGTTACATAAAAAAAAATGTGGAAAAGAAATGACAAGTCATTGATTGGTAGAGAAAACAAACATGGCAAGGGAGAAAGAGATGTCGGGAAAGAGGATGGGGGGGGGCGCCAAACTGAATCTTTGCCCCGGGTGCTGGAGAACCTAGCTTCTGTCACACATGATAGGATTAGATACAGTGGCTCAGCAGACAGTATCACACATGATAGGATTAGATACAGCGGCTCAGCAAACAGTATCACACACACATGATAGGATTAAATATAGGGCTCAGCTCGCTGACGTTGCGGCCAGCAGCGCTGGACCCAGGAAATGTAAGTATAATAATTGTTTTTATTTTTATGTGTTACTAATGTATTTTTTGGTGCTGGTTTGTGTTTTTTTACAGGTTCAGTTGAAGGACTACTTTGTATTCGAGGACTACTTCGATGACAACGTTTGTTTTATTCTCAATAAAATGGTTAATTTTCCAATTATTATTATTTATTTTTTTAGAAAATATGTGGGGTGTACCCCACATTTTTTTTAACCAGACAGATACAACACAGCAGCAGTATAGCATTATCAGGGTGGAAAGGGCCAGGGTTTGTGTCCTCTCCTTGCCTAATACCAGCCTGCGACCGCCCCAGTGCCCGTCCATCACTACAGATGGTCGGGTACTGGATCGTACACGGCTCTTCCCGATACCCTTGGTGGCAGTGGATACCGTAAGTGGGGCAGTGGGGTAATAATAGGGGGTTCGTGTTAGCCTCTGCATCGGCTAACCCTAAGCCCCGGCTTAGTAATGGACTTTGTCAATCAGCCAGTGGCCATTACTAAGGCGGTATTAACCCCTTAAGGACACGGCCAATTTTAGCCTTGAGGACAGAGCAATTTTTTTTACATTTCCCTCTTTGCATCCCGACGCTCATAACGCTTTTATTTTTTGTACGACGTAGTTGTATGAGACTTTGTTTTTTGCGGGACGAGTTGTACTTTATGTACGTACCATTTTTTGGTACAAATACATTATCGTTTAATTTCTATAAATTTTTAATTAGATTAAAATGCAGAAAAAAAGCAGTTGCGCAGCAGTTTTAATATTTATTTTTTTACACCATACACCGATCATCATAAATAATGGTATACATTTGTTGTACACGTTGTTACGGTCGTGGCGATACCAAATATGTCTATATTATTTCATGTTTTTGGACTTATATTTTAAAAAGTTTATTTATTATAAAAAATGTGTGTTTCTGTGTATTTTTTTTACTTTTTATTTATTTATTTACCATTATTTTTTTTTTACAATCATTTAACTTTTTTTGTTAATCCCATAAAGGGATTTATTATTTTGATTTTTATTTTGTAACTGCAATGTACTGGCATAGATCTATATGCCAGTACATTAGCCTGTTACTGATCGTACACAGGCAGTTGTTAGGACATACCTCAGTATGCCCTAACAACAGGAAATATGTTCAGACAGCCCTGGGGTCCTTCACTGGACCCTGGGCTGTCTGGCCATACGAGTTGTGGGCTTTGATCGCGTCACAGTTATATTCTGTGACGCGATCAATGTGCAGTCCCCTCTCTTTGAACGCCGCGATCAGCTGTCATCGCGGCGTTCAAAGGGTTAACAGCGGAGAGAAGATGTTTCTCTCCTCTCCGCTGTCAGAGCGGGGCCGTGGCTGTGTATTACAGCCGTTGCCCCGCTCTCGATCGCACACACAGAGACGGCAGAGACGGCTGTCACACAGGACGAGTATGCTCGTCCTAATGCGCGAAGTGCTCGCCGCTCAGGACGAGCATACTCGTCCTGTGTCGGCAACCAGTTAATACAATTTAAACAACTACAAAGACATTGAAAAAATATTTTATTGAAATACAGAAAAACTACACAATCCTCGTTAACCATTTTATTGAAAATAAAGAAGCCAACATCAAAGTAGTCCTGGAATCCGACGTAGTCCAACTACCGAACCTGTAAAAAAATACAAACACAAAAAACCCCATTAGTGACACACAAAAAAGCAAAACAATTATTATTCTTACCTTTCCTGGGTTCGTTACAGTTAACGAAGCAGTGACAGCTCTAAGCTGTCATTGGTTAGTTTACATCATGTGTCCCAGTTTATCCCCAAGTCATTGGCCTACTTTTAAAAGTAGGCCAATGAACTGAGGTAACTGTACACCACGTGATATAAACTAACCAATGACAGCTTAGAGCTGTCAATGCTTAGGCCTTATTCACATGAGCGTATTTCACATCCGTGTTACGCGCGTTAAAACAACGGACGTCACACGGACTTATGCAATTCAGTGGGGGCATTCAGACATTCAGTGATTCATGCAGCGTGTGTCCGCTGCGTGAAACTCACTGCATCTCCTATTCTTGTGCGTTTTTTTGGTGTTTTTCACGCACCAGTTGCTAAAGAAATGATGAGGAAAAAATAAAACACCTTCAGTTTTTTTTGCTGACGTAAAAAACATGTGACGTATGGATGACATATGCGCGTAAAAAACGCTGACGCACACCGTACACGGATGTCACACAGAATTGCAATGCGCGCAAAACGTTGCTTTTTTTTACGTGCGCAAAATGGTACACGCTCGTGTAAATTAGGCCATAGATTACTGATGTTTGTAAGGGGCGCAGGATCAAACCGAGATGTGCCAGAGCATCGCCGCATCTCGGGCGTGTGCACCACTAAAAAAAAGCCTAGTGAAGGACTCCTTCAAATACAGAGGAGTCCCTACGCTAGGAGTTATTAGCCGTCATTCACCTACTTTCAAAAGTAGGTAAGTGTGGAACTAACTACAGGGGGGCTGTGTGTTGATTTCTACAAGGGGGCTGTGTGGTGATTTCTACAGGGTGGCTCTGTGGCGATTTCTAAAGGGGTCTGTGTGGCGATTTCTACAGGGGGCTGTGTGGTGCTATCTACAAAGAGGGTGGTGCTATTTACAGGTGTGTGGCACTATCTACAGGGGCACTGTATGGCGCTATCTACAGTGGGGGCTGTTTGGCGCTATCTACAAGGGGTTGTGTGAGGCACTACCTACAGGGGGCTGTGTGGCGCTTTCTACAGCGGGCTGTGTTGCCCTATCTACAAGTGGGCTGGTGCTATCTCCAGGGTGGTGGCAATATCTACAGGGGATGCGTGGCACTATCTAAAGGGGGTGTGTGGCACTATCTAAAGGGGGGCTGTGTAGCGCTATCTACAAACAGCCCTGTTTGGTGCTATCTACAAGGGGGTGTTTGTGGCACTATCTACAGGGGCTATGTGGCACTATCTTATATATGCTTCTTCCCATAGTATATATGCTGCTTCCCATAGTATATATGCTGCTTCCCATAGCATAGATTCTACTGCCCACAGTCTATATGCTGCTTCACATGGTATATATGCTGCTTCCTACAGTTTATATTTTGCTTCCCATAGTATGCTGATTCCCATAGTATATATGCTGCTTCCCATAGTATAGATGCTGCTTCCTATAGTATATATGCTGCTTCCCATGGTATATATGCTGCTTCCCATAGTATATATGATACTCCCCACAGTATATATGCTGTTTAACGTAGTATATATGCTGCTTCCCATAGTATATATGCTGCTTTCCAAAGTATATATGCTGCTTACTAAAGTTTATATGCTTCTCCACATACTATGCAGTGAAGGAAATAATTTGATCCCCTGCTGATTTTGTAAGTTTGCCCACTGTCAAAGACATGAACAGTCTAGAATTTTTAGGCTAGGTTAATTTTACCAGTGAGAGATAGATTATATTTAAAAAAAAAACAGAAAATCACATTGTCAAAATTATATATATTTATTTGCATTGTGCACAGAGAAATAAGTATTTGATCCCCTACCAACCATTAAGAGTTCAGCCTCCTCCAGACCAGTTACACACTCGAAATCAACTTGGTGCCTGCAGTAAAGACAGCTGTCTTACATGGTCACCTGTATAAAAGACTCCTGTCCACAGACTCAATGAATCAGTCTGACTCTAACCTCTACAACATGGGCAAGACCAAAGAGCTTTCTAAGGATGTCAGGGACCAGATCATAGACCTGCACAAGGCTGGAATGGGCTACAAAACCATAAGTAAGACGCTGGGTGAGAAGGAGACAACTGTTGGTGCAATAGTAAGAAAATGGAAGACATACAAAATAACTGTCAATTGACATCGATCTGAGGCTCCATGCAAAATCTCACCTCGTGGGGTATCCTTGATCCTGGGGAAGGTGAGAGCTCAGCCGAAAACTATATGGGCGAACTTGTTAATGATCTCAAGGCAGCTGGGACCACAGTCACCAAGAAAACCATTGGTAACACATTACGCCGTAATGGATTAAAATCCTGCAGTGCCCGCAAGGTCCCCCTGCTCAAGAAGGCACATGTACAGGCCCGTCTGAAGTTTGCAAATGAACATCTGGATGATTCTGAGAGTGATTGGGAGAAGGTGCTGTGGTCAGATGAGACTAAAATTGAGCTCTTTGGCATTAACTCAACTCGTCGTGTTTGGAGGAAGAGAAATGCTGCCTATGACCCAAAGAACACCGTCCCCACCCTCAAGCATGGAGGTGGAAACATTATGTTTTGGGGGTGTTTCTCTGCTAAGGGCACAGGACTACTTCACCGCATCAATGGGAGAATGGATGGAGTCATGTACCGTCAAATCCTGAGTGACAACCTCCTTCCCTCCACCAGGACATTAAAAATGGCTCGTGGCCGGGTCTTCCAGCACGACAATGACCTGAAACATACAGCCAAGGCCACAAAGGAGTGGCTCAAAAATAAGCACATTAAGGTCATGGAGTGGCCTAGCCAGTCTCCAGACCTTAATCCCATCGAAAACTTATGGAGGGAGCTGAAGATCCGAGTTAACAAGTGACAGCCTCGAAATCTTAATGATTTACAGATGATCTGCAAAGAGGAGTGGGCCAAAATTCCATCTAACATGTGTGCAAACCTCATCATCAACTACAAAAAACGTCTCACTGCTGTGCTTACCAACAAGGGTTTTGCCACCAAGTATTAAGTCTTGTTTGCCAAAGGGATCAAATACTTATTTCTCTGTGCACAATGCAAATAAATATATATAATTTTGACTATGTGATTTTATTTTATTTTTTTTATATAATCTATCTCTCAAATTAACCTAGCCTAAAAATTCTAGACTGTTCATGTCTTTGACAGTGGGCAAACTTACAAAATCAGCAAGGGATCAAATACTTATTTCCTTCACTGTATATGCTGCTTCCCATAGTATATATTCTCCTTCCCATGCTATATATGCTGCTTCCCATAGTATATATGCTCCTTCCCATAGTATATATGCTACTCCCCACAATATATATGCTGCTTCCCATAGTTTATATTTTGCTTCACATAGTATCATATGCTACTTTCTTAAAATGTATGCTACCCCCATAGTATATTTGCTTCTTCCTATAGTATATATGCTGCTTCTAATGGTATATTTTCTGCTTCCCATAGTATGTAAACTGTTAGGAAACGTTTTTTCCTTTATGATCGCCATGACTACTAGTCTAGCTTCTGGGCGGTTCTGTTTTAACTTCCTGAGCCTATCCCACTTCTCTGTCTTTCTTCCTGTCAGGTCTAAGCGTGGAGTATTTATACCTGGCTTCCTCCGCTTTTTCTTTGCTTGTGAATTTCCTGTTTTTCCTGTGTTTGATCGGGCTACTGACTATCCCCTGTACCTTTTGGCTTTTGACTTCCTGGAACTGGACCTCGGCTTGTCTCTGGATTAACCTTTGCTTTCTTTCTGATCTAGGCTGGTTCTGACCTCTTCTATTCCTGATATCCCCTAGCTTTGTGATTTTGACTTTCTGTTTACCCTCGGGCTGTCTTGTTACCTGTTCTAGAATTGCCTGCATTGCACCTCTTATCCAACACAGACATCTGTTAAAGCAACCTGGCTTCTATGCAGAAAAAAATATCCTGCCTTGCGGTGGGCACTGGCAAAAACCATAGAGTAGCCTTAGACTCTGCTGATGAGAGTTGTGACGGATTTGCGGTTGCGGATTTACTTGCACGCTTGTTCCATACAGTTTCCAGCAGCCTTTGGGGAATCGCTCACCTAGCAATTCCATAAACTATCAATCTGGAAATCGCTCAATTAGTGGTTCCACAACATATACTGCAACCCATAGTATATATGCTACTTCCCATAGTATACATGCGGCTTCCCATAGTGTATATGTTGCTTCCCATAGTATATATGCTGCTTCTCATAGTGTATATGCTGCTCCCCATAGTCAGGGGCGTAGCTAGGGGGGCAGGCGGAACATGTACCCTTGGCGCAACTAGGATGCAGGCAAAGGGGGGCACCGCAGAGCAGCAATATCAAAACATCTGATCACCGCTGATAGGCCCTGATATAGTCCCAGCGCAGGATGGCGTGATGACGTCACTGGATCACGCCGGCCTACGCAAGGGTCCGGAATTCGCATGGAGCCGGAACAAGGCTAGGTAAGCTGTGTGGCACCATCTACAAGGGAGGGCTGTGTACAATCATCTACAAGGTGGCCTGTGTGGCTCCATCTGCAGGGAGGCTACGTGGCACCATCTACAAGGGAGGGCTGTGTGGCATCATCTACAAGGGGGCTGTGTGGCACCATCTACAAGGGAGAGCTGTGTGCAATCATCTACAAGGGACCTGTGTGGCACCATCTGCAGGGAGGCTACGTGGCACCATCTACAAGGGAGGGCAATGTGGCATCATCCTACAAGGGGGCTGTGTGGCACCATGTACAAGGGAGGGCTGTGTGGCATCATCTACAAGGGTTCTGTGTGGCACCATCTACAAGGGAAGTCTTTGTGGCATCATCTACAAGGGGGGCTGTGTGGCACCATCTGCAGGGAGGCTATGTGGCGTTATCTACAAGGGAGGGCTGTGTGCAATATCTACAAGGGGGGCTGTGTGTGGTGCTATCTGCAAGGGGAGGCTGTGTGTGGCGCTATCTATAAGTGGGGTTGTGTGTGTCGCTATCTACAAGAGGGGGGCTGTGTGGCGCTATCTACAAGAGGGGGGCTGTGTGTGGCACTACACCGCGTTCCAAATTATTATGCAAATTTTATTTTTCGCTGATTTTCCTAAATAGTCAATGCAAATGACAGTCAGTATAATCTTCAAGCCATCAACCGTTGGATTATAATGCAAATTTTATTGAACAAATCTCCTAATGATAACAGATTTTTTTTTTAGAAGTAAAAAACTAAAAATGCACTGTTTCAAATTATTATGCACAACAGAGATCAAAACATTTTAAAGGTTGTAAAGAGTACTAAAATGGTAATTTGTTGAATTTGCAGCATCAGGAGGTCATATTTACAGAAATCAAAAGCTCTTTCAATCAAAAAAACTTAACAAGCCAAGTTACATGTTAACATAGGATTGATATCACCTTCACAATTCTTGCATTCATTGAATTTGTGAGTATTTGGACAGTTTCTGCTTGAATTTCTTTACAGGATGTCAGAATAACCTCCCAGGGCTTCTGTTTTGATGTGAACTGCCTCCCACCCTCATAGATATTTTGCTTGAGGATGCTCCAAATGTTCTCAATAGGGTTGAGGTCAGGGGAACATGGGGGCCACACCATGAGTTTCTCGCCTTTTTTGCCCATAGCAGCCAATGACACAGAGGTATTCTTTGCAGCATGAGATGGTGCATTGTCATGCATGAAGATAATTTTGCTACGGAAGGCACGGTTCTTCTTTTTGTACCACGGAAGAAAGTGGTCAGTCATAAACTCTGCGTACTTTGCAGAGGTAATTTTCACACCGTGACTGACCCTAAAGGGGCCTACCAGCTCTCTCCCCATGATTCCAGCCCAAAACATCACTCCGCCACCTCCTTGCTGACGTCGCAGCCTTGTTGGGACATGGTGGCCATTCACCAACCATCCACTACTCCATCCATCTGGACCATCCAGGGTTGCACGGCACTCATCAGTAAACAACACGGTTTAACTCGTTAGTGACCGGCCCATAGTCTTTTTACGTCGGTCACTAACGGGCCTTATTCCGATGCCATAGACTTTTTACGTCGCGGCATCGGAATAAGTAAACAGAGCAGGGAGCTGTCAAATCTCCCTGCTCCCAGCTGTCAGATAAGATCGCCAAGTGTCTGTGTCTCCCATGGCAGCCGGGGGCCTTAAGAAAGGCCAGTGTAAAGGATCTGCCAGGCACTACGTCTGTGGATACTCCCAGGATTAATCAGTCGAGACCTGAGGCCAGACCTCTTAGACTGACACCGGCTCCCACCAATCAGGGTGGCAGGCTCAGGAGTGGGAGAGCCTATCGCGGCCTGGTCAGTCGGAGTTAGCTCCGCCCCCTTTCCATTTATACCTGCCGTTTTCTCTTCCTCATTGCTTGTTATTCTTCTTGGATTCCTGGCCCCACTGCTGCCTTGCTCCAGCCTGCTTCTGCCGTGCTTCTGCCTTGCTTCAGTTCCCGCTTATCCTGCTTCGCTCTGCCCCTGGCTTGCTTCCTGCTCCGTGCTCTGCGTTTGTATACTCCACTACATCCTGATCCTGACTGGCTCGTTCACCACTCCGTTTCCTCACGGTGTTCCGTGGGCTACTGCCCCTTCCCTTGCTTGTTCCCTGTTTGTATCCCCTTGCACTTAGTCAGCGTAGGGACCGCCGCCAAGTTGTACCCCGTCGCCTAGGGCGGGTCGTTGCAAGTAGGCAGGGACAGGGCGGTGGGTAGATTAGGGCTCACTTGTTCCCTTCACCTCCTTCCTGCCATAACATAATAACAAGCCCATACCTAGTCTACCATTTCTCCTACGCTGATGCTATCATGGACCCCCTTGAGACCCTGACCCAGCAGATGCAGGGCCTCTCCCTACAGGTCCAGGCCCTGGCTCAGAGGGTCAACCAGCCTGACGCTGCCATAGCAGTACCCCTCACCTCACCTCTAGAACCCGACCTCAAGTTACCTGACCGGTTCTCAGGGGACCGTAAGACTTTTCTCTCCTTCCGGGAGAGTTGCAGACTTTACTTCCGTCTAAAACCTCACTCCTCAGGTTCCGAGAACCAGCGGGTGGGTATCATTATATCCCGACTACAGGAAGGGCCCCAAGAGTGGGCCTTCTCCTTGGCTCCTGACGCCCCTGAACTTTCCTCCGTCGATCGTTTTTTCTCTGCCCTCTGACTCATTTACGACGAGACTGACAGGACTGCCTTAGCCGAGAGTCAGCTGGTGACCTTACGTCAGGGTAGGAGACCTGTTGAGGAATACTGTTCTGATTTTAGAAAGTGGTGCGTAGCTTCTCGGTGGAACGACCCGGCCCTAAGGTGCCAGTTTAGGTTAGGATTATGTGACGCCCTGAAGGATCTGCTTGTTAGCTACCCCTCTTCTGACTCCCTAGACCAGGTTATGGCCCTAGCAGTACGACTTGACCGACGTCTCAGGGAACGTCAGCTTGAACGTTTCAATGTTTTCCCCTCTGACTTCCCTGCGATTCCCACCGAGGTCCCGTCTCCTCGCTCTTCCACGGAAGACTCGGAGGTACCTATGCAACTCGGGGCCTCCATGTCCCCTCGACAACGTAGAGAGTTCCGCAGGAAGAATGGTCTCTGCTTCTATTGTGGGGGTGACAAGCATCTACTGAACACCTGTCCCAGGCGCAAGAATAAGCAGCCGGAAAACTTCCGCGCCTAAGTGATCATCGGGGAGGTCACTTGGGCGCACAGGTATTTCCCGTTAATATGAAACGCAATAAAATTTTGCTTCCCTTTCAGGTCTCGTTTGCTGGCCGGTCTGCCACTGGCAGGGCCTTCGTGGATTCTGGCTCATCTGCTAATATCATGTCTGTGGAATTTGCTATGTCTCTAAAAATGCCTTTTATTGATTTGCCTTATCCTGTTCCGGTAGTGGGTATCGACTCCACTCCTCTTGCTAATGGTTATTTTACTCAGCATACTCCTGTTTTTGAACTCCTTGTTGGCTCCATGCATTTGGAGCAGTGCTCTGTACTGGTGATGCAGGGATTATCGTCCGATCTGGTATTAGGTCTTCCCTGGTTGCAGCTGCATAATCCCACGTTTGATTGGAATACTGGGGATCTCACCAAATGGGGTAGTGAATGCCTGACGTCATGTCTTTCGGTTAACTCTATTTCTCCCCGTGAGGAGGTAAACACGCTACCTGAGTTTGTTCAGGACTTCGCTGATGTGTTTTCTAAGGAGGCCTCCGAGGTGTTGCCCCCTCATAGAGATTACGATTGTGCCATCGATTTGGTACCTGGTGCTAAGCTTCCTAAGGGTAGGATATTTAATCTTTCATGTCCTGAACGTGAAGCCATGAGGGTGTATATCCAAGAATGCCTGGCCAAGGGTTTCATTCGCCCCTCGACTTCTCCTGTAAGTGCTGGCTTCTTCTTTGTGGGGAAGAAGGATGGTGGTCTTAGGCCGTGCATTGACTATCAGAACTTGAATAAGGTCACAGTAAGGAACCAGTATCCCCTTCCTTTGATTCCGGATCTTTTTAATCAGGTTCAGGGGGCCCAATGGTTCTCTAAGTTCGATCTGCGGGGGGCATATAACCTTATCCGCATCAAAGAGGGGGATGAGTGGAAGACTGCGTTCAACACGCCCGAAGGTCATTTCGAATACCTGGTCATGCCCTTTGGGTTGTGTAATGCCCCTGCCGTCTTCCAGAATTTTATTAATGAAATTCTGAGAGATTACCTCGGAAATTTTCTTGTAGTGTACCTTGATGACATACTGGTGTTTTCCAAGGACTGGTCCTCCCACGTGGAGCATGTCAGGAAGGTCCTCCAGGTCCTCCGGGAAAATAATCTGTTTGCGAAAACCGAAAAATGTGTGTTTGGGGTACAGGAGATACCATTTTTGGGTCAAATCCTCACTCCTCATGAATTCCGCATGGACCCTGCCAAGGTTCAGGCTGTGGCGGAATGGGTCCAACCTGCCTCCCTGAAGGCGCTACAGTTTTTTTGGGGGTTCGCTAACTATTACAGGAGATTTATTGCCAACTTCCCGGTCGTCGCTAAGCCTCTTACGGACCTCACTCGCAAGGGTGCTGATGTCCTCCACTGGCCTCCTGAGGCCGTCCAGGCTTTTGAGACCCTCAAGAAGTGCTTTATCTCGGCCCCCGTGCTGGTTCAGCCCAACCAAAGGGAGCCATTTATTGTGGAGGTTGACGCGTCCGAGGTGGGAGTGGGGGCCGTCTTGTCCCAGGGTACCAGCTCCCTCACCCACCTCCGCCCCTGTGCTTACTTCTCTAGGAAGTTTTCACCCACGGAGAGTAACTATGGTATTGGCAACCGCAAACTTTTAGCCACTAAATGGGCTTTTGAAGAGTGGCGTCACTTCCTGGAGGGGGCCAGACACCAGGTAACTGTCCTTACTGACCACAAGAATCTGGTTTTCATAGAATCTGCCCGGAGGCTTAATCCTAGACAAGCTCGATGGGCGCTATTCTTTACCAGATTTAACTTATTGGTTACCTATAGGGCTGGGTCCAAAAATATTAAGGCTGATGCACTCTCACGTAGTTTCATGGCCAATACTCCTTCTGAGGAGGATCCTGCTTATATTTTACCCCCTGGTATAATCGTTTCTGCCACTGATTCTGATTTAGCCTCTGACATTGCGGCTGATCAAGGTTCAGCTCCCGGAAACCTCCCTGGGGACAAGCTGTTTGTCCCCCTGCAATACCGGCTAAGGGTACTCAGGGAAAACCATGACTCCGCACTATCTGGTCATCCTGGCATCTTGGGTACCAAACACCTCATTACCAGAAACTATTGGTGGCCTGGGTTGCCTAAAGACGTTAGGGCTTACGTCGCCGCTTGTGAGGTTTGTGCTAGGTCCAAGACCCCTAGGTCCCGACCTGCGGGCTTACTACGTTCTTTGCCCATTCCCCAGAGACCTTGGACCCATATCTCCATGGATTTTATCACCGATTTGCCTCCATCTCAGGGCAAGTCGGTGGTGTGGGTGGTAGTAGACCGCTTCAGCAAGATGTGCCACTTTGTGCCCCTTAAGAAACGACCTAACGCCAAGACGTTAGCTTCTTTGTTTGTTAAACACATTTTGCGTCTCCATGGGGCCCCAGTCAATATCGTTTCTGACAGAGGGGTACAATTTGTTTCCTTATTTTGGAGAGCTTTTTGTAAAAAGTTGGAGATTGATCTGTCCTTCTCCTCCGCCTTCCATCCCGAAACTAATGGCCAAACGGAAAGGACTAATCAATCCCTGGAACAATATTTAAGGTGTTTCATCTCTGACTGCCAATTTGATTGGGTCTCATTCCTTCCCCTCGCCGAATTTTCCCTGAATAACCGGGTCAGTAACTCGTCAGGGGTCTCCCCGTTTGTCTGTAATTTCGGGTTTAATCCAAGGTTCTCCTCCGTTTCTCTTGGTTGTTCCAATAATCCCGAGGTAGAGGACGTTCATCGGGAACTGTGCACAGTCTGGGCCCAGGTTCAGAAGAACCTAGAGGCGTCCCAGAGCGTACAAAAGATTCAGGCTGATAGAAGACATTCTGCTAACCCCCGGTTTGTCGTCGGGGATCTGGTGTGGTTGTCGTCTAGGAACTTGCGCCTTAAGGTCCCGTCCAGGAAGTTTGCTCCCCGATTTATTGGGCCTTATAAGGTCATTGAAGTCCTCAACCCTGTATCCTTCCGTCTGGAGCTGCCCCCATCCTTTCGCATACACGACGTCTTTCATGCCTCCCTCCTTAAACGCTGCTCCCCGTCCTGGTCCCCCTCGAGGAAACCTCCTGTTCCCGTTCTCACCCCTGAAGGGGTGGAATTCGAGGTGGCCAAGATTGTGGACAGTAGGATGATACAGTGCTCCCTCCAGTACCTGGTCCATTGGAGAGGATACGGGCCGGAGGAGAGGACTTGGGTACCTGCTCGAGATGTTCACGCTGGGGTATTGGTCAGGAGGTTCCACCTTCTCTTCCCCACTCAACCGGGTCCTCTTAGTAAGGGTCCGGTGGCCCCTCATAAAAGGGGGAGTACTGTAAAGGATCTGCCAGGCACTACGTCTGTGGATACTCCCAGGATTAATCAGTCGACACCTGAGGCCAGACCTCTTAGACTGACACCGGCTCCCACCAATCAGGGTGGCAGGCTCAGGAGTGGGAGAGCCTATCGCGGCCTGGTCAGTCGGAGTTAGCTCCGCCCCCTGTCCATTTATACCTGCCGTTTTCTCTTCCTCATTGCTTGTTATTCTTCTTGGATTCCTGGCCCCACTGCTGCCTTGCTCCAGCCTGCTTCTGCCGTGCTTCTGCCTTGCTTCAGTTCCCGCTTATCCTGCTTCGCTCTGCCCCTGGCTTGTTTCCTGCTCCGTGCTCTGCGTTTGTATACTCCACTACATGCTGATCCTGACTGGCTCGTTCACCACTCCGTTTCCTCACGGTGTTCCGTGGGCTACTGCCCCTTCCCTTGCTTGTTCCCTGTTTGTATCCCCTTGCACTTAGTCAGCGTAGGGACCGCCGCCAAGTTGTACCCCGTCACCTAGGGCGGGTCGTTGCAAGTAGGCAGGGACAGGGCGGTGGGTAGATTAGGGCTCACTTGTTCCCTTCACCTCCTTCCTGCCATAACAGCCAGACAGACAGTAATACACTGCAATACAAAAGTATTGCAGTGTATTATAATAGCGATCGGAGGATCGCATAGTGAAGTCCCCTAGTGGGACTAGTAAAAAAGTTTAAAAAAAAAGTTTAATAAAGTTAATAAAAAAAATGTGAAAAAAAAAATGAAAAGCCCACTTTTTCCCCTTTACTATTAAAAAAACAAAATAAAGTTAAAAAGTTACACATATTTGGTATCACCGCGTCCGTAACGGCCCCGACTATAAAGCGATTACATTACTTAACCCGCACTGTGAACGCCGTAAAAAATTAAATTAAAAACGACGGAAAAATTGCTGTTTTCTGTGAGTCCTGACTTTAAAAAAATGCGATTAAAAAGTGATCAAAAAGTCGCATCTACTCCAAAATGGTACCAATAAAAACTACAAGTCTTCCCACAAAAAAAAAGCCCTCATACAACTGCATCGGCGAAAAACGTTACGGCTCTTCAAATATGGAGACACAAAAACAAATAATTTTGAAAAAAAAGCCTTTTTACTGTGTAAAGGTAGTAAAACATACAAAATCTATACACATTTCGTATCGTTGCAATCGTAACAACCCGCTGAATAAACTTCTTGCTTTATTTATACCACACGGTAAACGGCGTAGATTTAGGATGCAAAAAGGAGTGGCAAAATGTCAGATTTTTTCTATCCCCCCCCAAAAAAAGTTAATAAAAGTTAATCAACAAATAATATGTACCTCAAAATGGTGCTATTAAAAAATACAACTTGTCCCGCAAAAAAACAAGACCTTATACAGCTATGTCGACACAAAAATAAAAAAGTTATAGCTCTTGGAATGCGACGATGGAAAAACTTAGAAAATAGCTTGGTCATTAAGGTCTAAAATAGGCTGGTCATTAAGGGGTTAAAAATTAGTCTTCATGTATTTCTGAGCCCACCGCAACCGTTTCTGCTTGTGAGCATTGTTTAGGGGTGGCCGAATAATAGCTTTATGCAAACCTCTGTAGGATCCTACACCTTGAGGTTTGCGGGACTCAAGAGGCACCAAATACCTGTTTGCTGCTTTGCAATGGCATTTTAGCAGCTGCTCTCCTAATCCTATTAATTTGTCTGGCAGAAACTTTCCTCATTATGCCTTTATCTGAACGAACCCGTCTGTGCTCTGAATCAGCCACAAATCTTTTCACAGTACGATGATCACGCTTACGTTTTCTTGAAATATCCAATGTTTTCATACCTTGTCCAATGTATTGCACTATTTCACGCTTTTCGGCAGCAGAGGGATCCTTTTTCTTTCCCATATTGCTTGAAACATGTGGCCTGCTTAATAATGTGGAACGTCCTTCTTAAGTAGTTTTCCTTTGATTGGGCACACCTGGCAAACTAATTATCACAGGTGTCTGAGATTGATTACAATGATCCAAAGAGCTCTAAGACACAATACCATCCATGAGTTTAATTGAAAAACGAATAATTAAATGTTTATGACACTTAAATCCAATGTGCATAATAATTTGGAACACGGTGTATATATGCTGCTTCCCATAGTATATATATGCTGCTCCCCATATTATCATATGCTGCTGCACATACTTTAATTGCTGCTCCCCATAGTGTATATGCTTCACCCTATAGTATTACTGTAAATGCTGTTTTCCGTAGTTTATATTCTGTTTCCCTATGGTGTATTTGCTGCTTTCCTTAGTATTATATGCTGCTTTTCATAGTATATATGCAGCTATTATATGCTGCTCTCTGTAACGTCTATGGCCGCGGCCCGTTGTTCTGACTTACCCTCTGACGGCGTGAGCCATGGACATGTGAGTTCTCAGCGGCATCACCCTCCTGAGAGACGCTGGCACTCACTTCCTGGTTCAGAGACTGTCTCCCGCAGGGCGCGCTTGACCACGCGTGCACGGCCTTAAAGCGAAATCTGCAATCAGCCCAGAATGCTGCTGGACTATAAAAAGGGCTCTGCCCTCTTGATCATTGCCTGAGCGTTGTTGTATACCTAAAGTTTGTCTTGCAAATGGTCTCCTAGTGTCTTTCAGTTCCCAGTGTTACCCGTTCCTGCTGCCTGTACCCTGTATCCCGTGCCTCTGTGCCGTCTAGAGTTGAAGTCGAGTTGTGTCTTCCGCTGCATCTACTGTGTCACACCCTGCCGGGTGTCCGTCTACTGCCGGAGCCTTATCTTCAGCCTGAATTACCGCTACTGTCTACATTGCCTCAGGTACTCTTTCTGAACTATAGACTTTGTATTGTACCTGTTTGGCCAGCTGCTATGCCGCTACGCGGTACGGCCCAGTGGGACCACACCACGCGCCGTGACAGTACTCTCAGGCCATGGACCCCGCTGGTCAATTCAAGGGCCTGTCACCCTCACAAGCCATGCAGGCAGACCTGCAGGTTCTGCGAGCACGACAGGATCAACTTCTTGTGGCAGTAGACTCCATGGCACAACAGCTAGGGGCGCTAGCTGCTTCCTCCTCTGCTCCTGTACAATCTCCTCCAATTGATCCTCCTGGTACACCTCCTGGCAGCTCCGGTTCTGATCCTCGGTTCTTGCTGCCGTTGCCGCCTCGTTTTCATGGAGACGCAAGTAAGTGCATGGGATTTCTTAACCAGTGTCATATCCACTTCACCCTGCACGCCACAGCATTTCCTTCGGACAGAGCCAGGATCGCCTTCAGTATTTCATTACTTTCCGGCAAAGCCCTGGCATGGGCGAACCCAATCTGGGAACGGACCCGAGACCAGAGACTTTGAGGGGTTCGTGCGGTTATTCCTTACGGTGTTCGAGGAGCCTAGACGAGTCTCGTTGGCAGCCACTGCTATGCTGAACCTTCGCCAGGAGGACGCCTCTGTGGGCGAATACACCATCCAGTTCCGGACCCTGGCAGGAGAACTGTCCTGGAACAATGAGGCGTTGGTAGCTTCCTTCTGGCATAGCCTTTTGCCCAAGATCAAGGACGAACTTGCTGTTCGGGATCTACCATCTATCTTGGACGACCTGATTCTACTTGCTACTCGAGTGGACATAAGGCTAAGAGAGAGATCTCAAGAAGTTCGACAAGAGAGACGGCCTCCTAGACTGGCGCCCAACTTCCAGCAACCCCTCTTGCCTTCTTCTACTGCTCCACCCAAGGTTTCGATGCAGTTGGATAGGCTTAAACTGTCAGTTCAGGAAAAACAGCACACTTCTGGACTTTATTGCGGCCTCGCTGGCCATGTCGTGCGTCTGTGTCCTCAGAAGCCAAAAAACCCCAACGCCTAGGATTGGTTGGAGAGACAACCCTGGGCGATACAGCATTTAATAGAGAACTTTCCTCCAAACTGTTCATGCCTGTGACCATCGTCACTGGCGAGAAGCCCCACCCGGTCTCTGCCTACCTGATCTCTAGCTCTGTAGCCAATTTCATCTGCCAAGACCTTGTGGATCTTCTTCAGTTGTCCACTGTTCTGCTGGAAAGGCTGTTGATCGTTGCCTCGGTAGATGGACTCCTGCTGCCTGACCCAATTTTGTCTGTGACCAAGCTGTTGAGGCTTCAAGTGGGAGCTCTTCACTCTGAGCTCATCTCCCTGTTTGTCCTGCCCAAGGCCGTCAACCCCGTTTTGCTGGGTTTGCCTTGGCTCTGTCTACACGCCCCTGTCCTGGATTGGAACTCCGGAGAAGTTCTCCAGTGGGGTCCCAAGTGCCTCAACCGCTGTCTGGGGCATTTCGATCAGCCTCAGTCTCCTCCGCATCAGTCATTGGCAGGTTAGCCTCCTTGTTACTCCCTGTTCTCAGATGTCTTCAACAAGAAGGAAGCAGAGACGTTGCCACCACATCGGGCATATGATTGTCCTATCGACTTGATTCCTGATTAGTCTCCTCCTCGCGGTAGAGTATACCCTCTCTCCTTACCTGGAATGCAGTCTATGTCGGCCTACATAAAGGAAAATCTGGAGAGGGGCTTCATATGTAAATACTCATCCCTGGCCAGAGCCGGGTTTTTCTTTGTCAAGAAAAAAGATGGATCCCTCCGACCCTGCATTGACTACCGAGGTCTCAACCAAATCATGGTGAAGAACAGATAGATACCCATTGCCTTTGATTTATGAACTGTTTGATCGCATATGGGGGGCATTTTTTTTTTCTAAACTGGACCTGCGGGGGGCCTACAATCTAATCTGGATTCGTCAGGGTGACGAGTGGAAGACTGCATTTAATACACGTGATGGGCACTACAAATACCTGGTCATGCCCGTCGGCCTGATTAACGCCCCAGCGGTGTTTCAAGAATTTGTCAATGACATTTTTCGTGATCTCCTCTGTCTGTGTTGTGGTGTATCTCGATGACATTTTGATTTTTCCCCCAGATCCTGTAACTCATCAGAGACATGTCCGCCAGTTATTGCTTCGATTAAGGGAGAATCATCTTTATGCCAAGCTGGAGAAGTGCGTGTTTGAAAAAAAGTCTCTACCCTTCCTGGGCTATATCATCTCCGACAAGGGCCTCAAAATGGAGCCTGAGAAGGTAAAGTCTGTCCTGGAATGGCTACGCCCCCAAGGCTTTAGGGCCATAAAACACTTCCTGGAATTCGCCAACTTCTACCGGCTGTTCATTCCCAACTTCTCTTCACTGACAGCTCCCATCTCTACCCTCACCAAAAAGGGCATGAATGCCAAGGTTTGGACTCCGGAAGCAGAAACCACATTCAAAACCTTAAAACAGGCCTTCACGCCAGTCTCTATTCTTCATCACCCTGATGTATCCCTACAGTTTACATTAGAGGTGGACGCTTCCTCTGTTGGTGCTGGTGCACTTTTGTTCCAGAGAGGTTCGAAAGGCAAGACTGTGGTATTTGGCTTCTATTCTAAGCTGTTTTCTCCCGCAGAGCGCAACTACTAGATTGGGGATCGGGAGTTACTGGCCATCAAGCTGGCCCTGCAGGTGTGGTGACACCTACTAGAAGGCGCAGCTCATCCTATCCTGGTCTTCATGGACCACAAGAACCTGACCTATCTTCAGACAGCTCAACGGCTGAATCCTAGTCAAGCCAAGTGTTCGCTGTTCTTTGCTCGGTTCCGGATGGAACTCCACTACTGATCTGCCGACAAGAATGTGAGGGCCGATGCCTTGTTTAGGTCGTTTGAGACAGAGGACACTGTGGAGTCCCCACAGAATATTATTGATCCTTGCTGCATCTTCTCTATTAACCCTCTGCAATTTATAGATATTCCTACGGGTAGGACTTTTGTACGTCTGGCAGACAGAGGAAGAATCCTTCGCTGGGGTCACAGTTCCAAGCTGGCTGGTCACGCGGGTGCCCGTAAGACCCGAGACCTAATTGCCCATCAGTTCTGGTGGCCCACGCTGCCCAAAGATGTCATGGACTTTGTCTCCTCCTGTACGATATGCGCAGCAAATAAAGTTGCCCACTCCAGACCAGCTGGTCTGCTCCAACCACTGCCTGTGCCCGATGCCCTCTGGCAACATATTGCAATTGACCTTGTCACAGATCTGCCTCTCTCTGCTGGATGCAGTGTGGTCTGGGTGGTGGTGGATCGATTTTCCAAAATGGCTAATTTTGTTCCCCTGACTGGCCTGCCTTCTGCTGCTCGACTGGCCGATCTCTTCGTTCAACACATCTTCCGTCTGCACGGCTTGCCTATGCATATTGTCTTGGATCGAGGGGTCCAGTTCACCTCGAAGTTCTGGAGAGCACTCTGCGGTCTTCTCGGTGTAAAGTTGGACTTCTCCTCGGCCTACCATCCCCAGTCCAATGGTCAAGTCGAGAGGGTTAACCAGATTATGGAGAACTATCTGCGGCACTTTGTCTCCAGGCGGCATGATGACTGGGTGCAGCTGCTCCTATACTAACCATTCTAGTGAGTCCACCACCTCCAGTCCATTCTTCATCTTCTACGGCCAACATCCTCGAATACCTCTTCCTGTCTCTACTATGTCCCAGGTGCCTGCAGCTGACTCTACCGTCAGAGACTTTCTGCAGATATGGCAACAGACCCGATCTTCTGTTCTGCTGGCTGTGGATCTTCCAGGAATATCCGGCTGAGGGTGCCGTCTTGCAAATTTGCTCCCAGGTTCCTCAGACCCTTCGAGATTCTGCTACAAATTAACCCTGTGTCTTACAAGCTTCGGCTGCCTCCTACCGTCAAGGTCCCTAACTCCTTCCATGTCTACCTGCTGAAGCCCGTGGTCCGGAACCGCTACTACAGGACTCCTAGTTTCGCAGTGGCTCCTGGAGGCTCGTCAGGGACTTTCAAGTAAGGGATATCCTGGCCACCAAGAAAGTGGGAAGAAGGACGTTTTATATGGTGGATTGGAGGGGATTTGGTCCAGAAGAGAGATGTTGGGTGCCAGAGCAGAACATCGATGCCCCTTTCCTCGTGAAGAAGTTTCTCTCCCGCTCTGGTCCCAAGAAGAGGGGGCGTAAGAGGGGGGATACTGTAACGTCTATGGCCGCGGCCCATCGTTCTGACTTACCCTCTGACGGCAGCGGCCATGGACGTGTGAGTTCTCGGCGGCATCTCCCTCCTGAGAGACGCCGGCACTCACTTCCTGGTTCAGTTACAAGGTTCGGATATCACTAGGTAATGGTGTGGGTGCATGAGTAGGGGCCCAACCCGATCCAGTAGAGAAACGAAGTACTATGCACACCAATATGGAATTATTTATCCAAGTAAATAATTTATTTATTCGTAGCCAGTGACAGTGCGTGCGACGTTTCGGTCAAAACCTTGACCTTCCTCAGGCACTTTAGTCAATGCTGGTCCTGCGTGGCTGGCGCTGTAAGATTGGTGGGTAACCGCTGTGTGAGGCGCCTCACACAGCAGTTACCCACCAATCTTACAGCGCCAGCCACGCAGGACCAGCATTGACTAAAGTGGCTGAGGAAGGTCAAGGTTTTGACCGAAACGTCGCACGCACTGTCACTGGCTACAAATAAATAAATTATTTACTTGGATAAATAATTCCATATTGGTGTGCATAGTACCTCACTTCCTGGATCAGAGACTGTCTCCTGCAGGGCACGCGCACCCGCGCGTACACGGCCTTAAAGGGCCTTTGCGCGCACAATTGCAGGAAATCTGCAATCAGCCCAGAATGCTGCTGGACTATAAAAAGGCCTCTGCCGTTTTGATCATTGCCTGAACGTTGTTGTCTACCTAAAGTTCGTCTTGCAAATGGTCTTTTAGTGTCTTCCAGTTCCCAGTGTTACCCGTTCCTGCTGCCTGTACCATGTATCCCATGCTACCGTGCCTCTGTGCTGTCTAGAGTTGAAGTCGAATTGTGTCTTCCGCTGCATCTACCATGTCACACCCCGCTGGGTGTCCGTCTACTGCGGAGCCTTATCTTCAGCCTGTATCACCGCTGCTGTCTACATTGCCTCAGGTACCCTTTCTGGACTATAGACTTTGTATTGTACCTGTTTGGCCAGCTGCTATCCCGCTACGCGGTACGGCCCAGTGGATCCACACCACGCGCCTTGACACTCTCCATAGTATTATATGCTGCTCTTCATAGTATACATGCTGCTCTCCGTAGTATTATATGCTGCTCTCCATAGTATTATATACTGCTCTCCATAGTATTATATGCTGCTCTCCATAGTATTATATGCTGCTCTCCATAGTATTATATGCTGCTCTCCATAGTATTATATGCTGCTCTTCATAGTATATATGCTGCTCTCCATAGTATATATGCTGCTCTCCATAGTATATATGCTGCTCTTCATAGTATATATGCTGCTCCCCATAGTATTATATGCTGCTTCCCATAGTGTATATATATATATATGCGGCTTCCCATAGTATATATGCGGCTTCCCATAGTATATATATGTGGCTGCCCATAGTCTATATGCTGCTTCCAATAGTCTATATGCTGATTCCTATAGTATACACCGTGTTCCAAATTATTATTTACATTGGACTTAAGTGTCATAAACATTTAATTATTCGTTTTTCAAATAAACTCATGGATGGTATTGTGTCTTAGGGCTCTTTGGATCATTGTAATCAATCTCAGACATCTGTGATAATTAGTTTGCCAGGTGTGCCCAAAGGAAAACTACTTAAAGAGGCTCTGTCACCAGATTTTGCAACCCCTATCTGCTATTGCAGCAGATAGGCGCTGCTATGTAGATTACAGTAACGTTTTTATTTTTAAAAAACAAGCATTTTTGGCCAAGTTATGACCATTTTTGTATTTATGCAAATGAGGCTTGCAAAAGTCCAACTGGGCGTGTTGAAAAGTAAAAGTACAACTGGGCGTGTATTATGTGCGTACATCGGGGCGTTTTTACTTCTTTTACTAGCTGGGCGTTCTGACGAGAAGTATCATCCACTTCTCTTCAGAACGCCCGGCTTCTGGCAGATCACGCTGTGACGTCACTCACAGGTCCTGCATCGTGTCAGACGAGCGAGGACACATGGGCACCAGAGGCTACAGATGATTCTGCAGCAGCATCGGCGTTTGCAGGTAATTCGATGTAGCTACTTACCTGCAAACGCCGATGCTGCTGCAGAATCAACTGTAGCCTCTGGTGCCGATGTGTCCTCGCTCGTCTGACACGATGCAGGACCTGGAGCATGATCTGCCAGAAGCTGGGCGTTCTGAAGAGAAGTGGATGATACTTCTCGTCAGAACGCCCAGCTAGTAAAAGAAGTAAAAACGCCCCGATGTACGCACATAATACACGCCCAGTTGTACTTTTACTTTTCAACACGCCCAGTTGTACTTTTGCAAGCCTCATTTGCATAAATACAAAAATGGTCATAACTTGGCCAAAAATGCTCGTTTTTTAAAAATAAAAACGTTACTGTAATCTACATTGCAGCGCCTATCTGCTGCAATAGCAGATAGGGGTTGCAAAATCTGGTGACAGAGCCTCTTTAAGAAGGACGTTCCACATTATTAAGCAGGCCACTGGTTTCCAGCAATATGGGAAAGAAAAAGGATCTCTCTGCTACCGAAAAGCGTGAAATAGTGCAATACCTTGTACAAGGTATGAAAACATTGGATATTTCAAGAAAACTTAAGCGTGATCATTGTACTGTGAAAAGATTTGTGGCTGATTCAGATCACAGACGGGTTCGTTCAGATAAAGGCATAATGAGGAAGGTTTCTGTCAGACAAATTAATAGGATTAGGAGAGCAGCTTCTAAAATGCCATTGCAAAGCAGCAAACAGGTATTTGAAGCTGCTGGTGCCTCTGGAGTCCCGCGACCCTCAAGGTGTAGGATCCTCCAGGGGTTTGCAATTGTGCATAAAGATATTATTCGGCCACCGCTAAACAATGCTCACAAGCAGAAACGGTTGCAGTGGGCTCAGAAATACATGAAGACTAATTTTCAAACCGTATTTTTTACTGATGAGTGCCGTGCAACCCTGGATGGTCCAGATGGATAGAGTAGTGGATGGTTGGTGAATGCCCACCATGTTCCAACAAGGCTGCGACGTCAGCAAGGAGGTGGCGGAGTCATGTTTTGGGCTGGAATCATGGGGAGAGTGCTGGTAGGCCCCTTTAGGGTCCCTGACGGTGTGAAAATGACCTCTGCAAAGTACGTAGAGTTTATGACTGACCACTTTCTTCCGTGGTACAAAAAGAAGAACCGTGCCTTCCGTAGCTAAATTATCTTCATGCATGACAATGCACCATCTCATGCTGCAAAGAATACCTCTGTGTCATTGGCTGCTATGTGCATAAAAGGAGAGAAACTCATGGTGTGGTCCCCATGTTTCCCTGACCTCAACCCTATTGAGAACCTTTGGAGCATCCTCAAGCAAAATATCTATGAGGGTGGGAGGCAATTCACATCAAAACAGAAGCTCTGGGTGGTTATTCTGACATCCTGCAAGATATTCAAGCTGAAACTGTCCAAATACTCACAAATTTAATGGATGCAAGAATTGTGAAGGTGATATCAAAATAGGGGTCCTATGTTAACATGTAACTTGGCCTGTTAAGTTGTTTTTGATTGAAAGAGCTTTTGATTTTTGTAAATATGACCTCCTGATGCTGCAAATTCAACAAATTACCATTTTAGTTCTCTTTACAACCTTTAAAATGTTTTGATCTCTGTTGTGCATAATAATTTGAAATTTTGAGTTTTTTACTTCTAAAAAAAAATCTGTTATCATTAGGAGATTTGTTCAATAAAATTTGCATTATACTCCAAAGGTTGATGGCTTGAAGATTATACTGACTGTCATTTGCATCGACTATTTAGGAAAATCAGCGAAAAGTAACATTTGCATAATAATTTGGTAGTGTATATGCTGCTTCACATAGTATCTATGTTTCTACCTATAGTATTACTATAAATGCTGTTTTCCGTAGTTTATATGCTGCTGCCCTATGGTGTATTTTCTGCTTTCCTTAGTATTATATGCTGCTCTTCATAGTATATATGCTGCTCTCTATATTATTATATTCTGCTCTCCATAGTATTATTGTAACGGCTGCCGCGCCGTTCCCCAACTTCCCCACGGCCTCTGCTCCGATTCCTGCGCCCTCCATTCCCTCGTGCTCATTCCGAGCTCCACTTACCAGATCCGGACGCTCTGCTGGCCCTGGGCAGCGTCAGGTAAGTGCATCCCTTACCTTCCTCCACGGCTGTCATACTCGATGTACGGCTGCAGCCACTATAGGGCGCGCGCTGACTCGTCCTTTCTTAAAGGGCCAGTGTGTGTCTTAATTCAAAGACTTCCTATTTAAAGATCCTCCTTCCTCTAATCCATGCTTGTTTAACCAAGTTTCCAGTGAGCTTCCCTGTACCCTGGTTCTCTGTTTCCCTCCCTTCTGCCTTTGTCTGGATTTCCCGTTGTGACCTCTGCCTGAACTTGACTATCCTTGCCTGCTTCCTGCCTTGACCTATTGCTATCCATACCCGTTACGACGTCTGCTGGCTATCCTGACTTCTGGCCTCACCATCTGACCGCCTCTAAACCCGCTGTGCCAAGCATTGCCCTGGGTTCCAAGCACCATCTCCCAGACAACACAGAGGATCCACAAACAAACCGGTGAGAACCATTATAGCTTGAACAAGCCATGGATCCCCTTGACACAGCCCTGCCTGACACGTCTGACATGGCTCAGGAGCTTTCTAGACAACGAGTCCGCCAAGATCAGCTTTTTCAGCTGCTGCAAAATGTGTCCACTCGTTTGAATAAACTAGCGCCTCCGGCGCCTCTGATACAGCTGCCACCACCGCAAGCTCCTGTCTACAATCCAGGACTACATTTACCTACATCTGCTCGCTATGAGGGAGACCCCAAGACCTGCAGGGGATTTGTTAATCAATGCACCATCCATTTCGAAATCATGGCGCATCATTTTTCCTCAGACCGGGCTAAGGTGGCCTACATCCTGTCCCTGCTGTCTGGCGAAACACTTTCTTGGACATCGCCCTTGTGGAAGAGAAACGACTCCATCATGTATAATATTCAGAACTTTTAAAAGGGTGTTTAAAGAACCGGGTCGAGCCAGCTTCCTCTCTTCTCAAGCTCCGGCAAGGAACCTCAACTGTAGGCCAATACGCCATTCAATTCCGCACCCTGGCTACTGAACTCCAGTGCAATAATGAGGCTTTGGTATCTACCTTCTTGGAGGGTCTGGCAGGCCGAATGAAGGATGATTTTGCTGGCGAGACCTTCCATCATCCTTGGTTGACTTGATTACTCTTGCTAATCGGATTGACATGCGTTTCCGTGAGAGACAACAAGAATCTGCTCGAGGCAATCGGACATCACATTTGGCACCAACTTTCCAAAGGCCTCTTCTTGCCTCATCTTCCTCTCGGTCGGATGAACCCATGCAAGTGAAGAGAACAAGACTCACGCCTGAATAGACGCAAGGAGAACTTATGTTTATATTGTGGTGGAAAAACGCACTTCCTCAGAGACTGTCCAGTGAGGCCGGAAAACTCCAACGCCTAGGGCAAGTAGGAGAGGCTACCCTAGGTGGAATACCTTCCTCTCGAAAGATGACCATACCAGCAAAACTGTCCTTTGCAGGAACCACTTTCTGCGTCCAAGCCTTTCTTGATTCCGGATCCGCTGGGAATTTTCTGTGCCAGTCCTTGGTAAATCGCTACCAAATCCCAGTGCAAAAATTAACCAAACCTTTGTCCATTGCTTCTGTGGATGGGGGCTTCTACAGGAGACTATCTATCTTGTCACCGAGCCCATTCTCTTGTTAACAAGGGCGCTGCACCAGGAACGGATCTCCTTCTATCTTTTAAAGAACTCTCTGAACCCTCTGCTACTGGGTCTACGGTGGTTGCAGAAGCACTCTCCTGTTATTGACTGGACTGGGGGTCAAATTACCCGCTGGAGTGACTTCTGTCACCAACATTGTCTACAAGTAATTCACCCACCTATGCCTCAGCCTACAGAACCTAACTCAGCAGGACTTCCTACTCCATACAAGCTTCTCGTATGTTTTCTGTAAACAACAAGCTGAATCGCTGCCTCCTCACAGGCCATACGACCGTGCCATTGACCTGGTTCCCAACGCTATGCCTCCCAGAGGTAGAGTCTACCCTCTGTCTTTGCCTCAGCCGGAGGCCATGTCTCGGTATATCTTAGAGAATCTGGAGAGAGGATTCATCCGTAAGTCCTCCTCTCCTGCTGGCGCGGGGTTTTTCTTTGTGGGGAAAAAAGACGGCTCCCTGCGTCCTTGTATTGATTACTGTGGGTTGAATAATATCACGCTAAAGAACAAGTACCTGTTACCATTGATCTCTAAACTCTTTTACCGCCTACAGGGGGCGAGAATTTTCACCAAACTAGACCTTCGTGGAGCCTATAAACTCATCCGTATCCGCGAGGGAGACAAATGGAAAACCGCATTCAACACTCGTGATGGGCATTTTGAATACCTCGTCATGCCTTTTGGACTTTGTAATGCCCCTGCGGATTTCCAGGCTTTTGTTAATTACATTTTTCGGGATCTGTTGTACAGCTGTGTGGTGGTATACCTAGATTACATTTTAATCTTTTCTCCCAATATTCAAACTCATCGTGTGCATGTGCGCCAAGTGTTACTCATCCCGAGCTCCACTTACCAGATCCGGACGCTCTGCTTGCCCTGGGCAGCGTCGGATAAGTGCATCCCTTACCTCCCTCCGCGGCCGTCATCCTCGATGTGCGGCTGCAGCCACTAGAGGACGCGCGCACTGACTCGTCCTTTCTTAAAGGGCCAGCGCGCGCCTTAATTCAAAGACTTCCTGTTTAAGGATCCTCCTTCCTCTAATCCATTCTTGTTAAACCAAGTTTGCCGTGAGCTTCCCTGTAACCTGGTACTCTGTTTCCATCCCTTCTGCCTTTGTCTAGATTTCCCATTGTGACCTCTGCCTGAACTTGACTATCCTTGCCTGCTGCCTGCCTTGACCCATTGCTATCCATACCCGTTACGACGTCTGCTGTCTGTCCTGACTTCTGGCCTCACCATCTGACCGCCTCTAAACCCGCTGTGCCAAGCGTTGCCCTTGGTTCCAAGGACCCTCTCCCAGACGACACAGAGGATCCACAAACAAACCGGTGAGAACCGTTATAATTATATGCTGCTCTTCATAGTATATATGCTGCTCTCCATAGTATTTTATGCTGCTTCCCATAGTATAGATGCTGCTTCCCATAGTATATATGCTGCTTCCCATAGTCTATATGCTGCTTCCTATAGTATATATATATGGTGCTCTTCATAGTCTATATGCTGCTTCCTTTAGTATATATGCTGCTCTTCATAGTATATATGCTGCTCTCCATAGTATTATATGCTGCTCTTCATAGTATACATGCTGCTCTCCATAGTATACATGCTGCTCTCCATAGTATTATATGTTGCTTCCCATAGTATGTATGCGGCTTCCCATAGTATGTATGCGGCTTCCCATAGTATATATGTGGCTTCCCATAGTATATATGCGGCTTTCCATAGTATGTATGCGGCTTCCCATAGTATATATGTGGCTGCACATAGTCTATATGCTGCTTTCCATAGTCTATATGCTGCTTCCTATAGTATATATGCTGCGCAGCATAGCCTATATACTGCTCCCCATAGTGTATATTCTGCTTCCCATATTATATATTCTGAGCTTCATAGTATATATGATGCTTTCTATAGTATATATGTTGCTCTTCATAGTGTATATACTGCTTCCTGTAGTTTATATGCTGCTCCCACGGTATATATGCTGCTTTCTATAGTATTATATGCAGCTCTTCATAGTATATATGCTGCCCCCCATAGTATATATGCTGCTCTTCATAGTATACTGTATATACTGCTCTTCATAGTATATATACTGCTTTCCGTAGTTTATATGCTGCTCTTCATAGTATATATGCTGCTCCCATAGTATATATGCTGCTCTTCATAGTATATATACTGCTCTTCATAGTATATATACTGCTTTCCATAGTTTATATGCTGCTCACATAGTACTGTATATATGCTGCTCTTCATAGTATATATGCTAAACCAAATTGTACACATGCAGCAAACGTATGCACTCCACATCAGAAAAGATACTACAGATATATATCTACGTAAGTACCGGTAACAGTCAAAGTGACATAAATAACCAAGATTATGAAGTAGGAGGAACATACATGTAAACCCAACATGACCTGGTACTCTGACCATGAATATATACTGAGAAACCTAAAGAGAAAGAGGTCAAGTACATTCAAAATAATGTGTAATAGAAAAACTTTCTTTATTAACAGATAGAAAGACAAACAGTTAAAAATGAGTCATACAGTGTAAAAGGGCGTCAGCCCACACGGAATACATGAAAAGATACTGATGATGGTATTAAATAACAAAGACCCAGGGTTAAATGTTAACAGTGAACAGCTCGATACATGTAGCATAAATATAAGGGAATAGATCAAGTGATCAAGTAATTCTGATGTCTATAACACCATACACTGGTATTGGTAGTTGTAATCAGTAAATATAGGTTAATATCATGTAGCAGTATAGCTGAGACTGATTGAGGAGCAGTACAACCTGGATCTAAGTGGCCATGTGCATTAGGTAACAAAATGTCACGTACCCGGATTCATGTAGCCGCATGGGGGAGACGCCAAGCCCGACGCGCGTTTCGGCGGATGCTTTCGTCCGGGGGTGGCGTCTTCCCTGCGGGACCCTCCCTTATATCTGAACATGATTAGAGAAGATTGGTATCCGTGTGGGTAATATGGGAGGTTATTTCGGCGACAGGCCGGGGGTAGCAAGATGGCTACTGCCCCACTTCCGGTGAACCGCGTCATCGAGGCGGACGTGCGCGGACGCTGTCTGACAGCGCCGCCCACGTCCAGCCAGGATTGAAGACCCGGCCGAAAGTGAGTGAGCCACTCCCCCACCCCCAGCTAGCGCACACCTCTCTCACCCCGTACCACTGGTTCAGAAGCAGGCTTATGAAACAGTTAGAGATAACTGAAATAAATGTATGTAGATATAGATAAGGGGATCGGGAGACGATAAATGTTAGTTTAATACCAAGAATATGACACATATGAATGTAACCTGTGAGGAAGAGAAAAAGCAGAAAAGAAGAGAAGGGAGAAACGGAAGAAACAAAGAAGGGAAACAGAGACAGAAAAAACGCAAGTGTGTGTGAATGTTGACAAGAGGACAGTCCATGTAAACACTTGGATGATACACTGATATGTAAATAAGGGACCGAAAAAAACTAAAAAACTGAATAAATAAATAATTAATGGATTACTAAGTGAAGGAAGTGACAAAATATGTGTAAATAAAGAAATAACAAACCCATACCATTTCATTGTATGTATGTATGTGATGAATATGCAAATGTATGAAGTACTGTATGTGAAAATTCTATATATATATAAATAAATAAATAAATAGTCAAACATGTTCATTATTATGAATACATCAAAAATAAATAAAGATTATATATATGTATGAATGTATCCATATACTGTTGTGTAAAAGAGAAAACATAATGTATATAAATAAATAAAGAAGCAAAAAAAGAGAGCATAATTGATATATGTATTGGGTTTGCCAAGATTAAATAGTGTAAGACCATATATTAAAGAGAAACAAGAAAAAAGATATATATATAGACTATTTATATTTATGCAAATACATGATCAGTAGTGTTCACATTCAGTACATCAATGGTTTCAGTCCATACACAAAAGAAACATACACAAATGTACAACAATGTATTGCAAGACATAAACCAACAAGCAGGGGTATCTATAAACACTATTAGGCATGGGTGCACAATAAATAAATGAATAAAATCCATGGTAAAGAAATACATCAATAAAAAATATATGTGTATATATATATATATATATATATATATATATATATAAAAAAAACAACATGCACAGGTATATGTATATAAAAGACATGCAAAAATAAGTCAAATACGTATCTACATGTCTATTGTGTTAAAAAATCAATCAATATGTGTATAATGGCAATGCATAGATATCTACATATCTATATGTTAAAAAATTCGTAGATGTGTATAAAGGCAATAGTGAAATATATAGAATGATAAGATACATAATTAATACCAGTTACCAATACATTATAAAACATGACAATATATATAATACGTAGATTATACCCGCATGTGTATGTCTAAAGTGCATAGTATGATCGATAAAGAACCCCACATGGATCTGATGACAGCATCCCCATAGTAGAAAGAGAGCGATAAAGCATATATACAATATAGAAACGATGAGTAGAATGACACCATGCCAGTGGCCAAGGAGCATACATATATAATATCTTCAACGCCTCCAGAGTCCATAGCCTCCAATATCTTCAGCATATATATCTCCAAATATACCAGCATTTCTATATACCTTCAAAAGATAAAGAGTTCATAGAAGAGGGTAGTTAACAAGGTAAGGACTGTATATATAAATACATAATAAAATAATAAAACAATATATATTTATTGATTAAAAATAATTAAAAAACCTAGACCCACATATATACCTATCTTTTGAAGGTATATAGAAATGCTGGTATATTTGGAGATATATATGCTGAAGATATTGGAGGCTATGGACTCTGGAGGCGTTGAAGATATTATATATGTATGCTCCTTGGCCACTGGCATGGTGTCATTCTACTCATCGTTTCTATATTGTATATATGCTTTATCGCTCTCTTTCTACTATGGGGATGCTGTCATCAGATCCATGTGGGGTTCTTTATCGATCACACTATGCACTTTAGACATACACATGCGGGTATAATCTACGTATTATATATATTGTCATGTTTTATAATGTATTGGTAACTGGTATTAATTATGTATCTTATCATTCTATATATTTCACTATTGCCTTTATACACATCTACGAATTTTTTAACATATAGATATGTAGATATCTATGCATTGCCATTATACACATATTGATTGATTTTTTAACACAATAGACATGTAGATACGTATTTGACTTATTTTTGCATGTCTTTTATATACATATACCTGTGCATGTTGTTTCTTATATATATATATACACATATATTTTTTATTGATGTATTTCTTTACCATGGATTTTATTCATTTATTTATTGTGCACTCATGCCTAAGGGGGGATTCACACGAGCGTGTATTCGGTCCGTGCGGGCCGCGTGGTTTTCACGCGGCACGCATGGACAATACAAGTCTATGGGGCAGTACAGACAGTCCGTGCTTTTTGCGCAGCGTTTGTCTGCTGCGCAAAAAGCGCGACAGGTTCAAAAACTCTGCGTATTTCGCGCATCACGCACCCATTGAAGTCAATGGGTGCGTGAAAATCACGCGCACCACACGGAAGCACTTCCGTGGGACGAGCGTGATTCGCGCAACAGCAGTGAAAAGGATGAATGAAAACCGAAAAGCACCACGTGCTTTTCTGTTTCCGAACATCCAAACGGAGTGTCTTTGCGATGAGCGAAGCGGGACAAGCGTACCGAACTTCACCGGGTTCGGCCAAACTCGTTTTGGCCGATCCCGGCAAAAAAATTATCGGTACGCGACGTCAGGAGATAGTCACTGTCCATGGTGCTGAAAGAGTTAAACTGTTTCAGCACCATGGACAGTGACTTGCGATCCCAAAATACATTAACCTGTAAAAAAACAACGAGGTTCTAACTTACCGATTACTCCTGTCTCCTTCCTGCAGTCCGACCTCCCGGGATGACACTTCAGTTCAAGTGACAGCTCCAGCCAATCACAGGCCAAGCACAGGCTGCAGCCAATCACAGGCCAAGCACAGGCTGCAGCCAATCACAGGCTGCAGCGGTCACTTGGACTGCTGCGTCATCCAGGGAGGTGGGGCCCGATGTCAAGAGAGGCGCGTCACCAAGGACGCGTCACCAAGGACGCGTCACCAAGGCAACGGCCGGGAAGTTCTCGGTAAGTAGGAACTTTATCTTTTTTTTTTACAGGTTTTTCGCTGTTGTGTTCGGCATTCACTGTCGAGGGTGCTGAAAGATTTAGCTCTTTCAGCACCTTGGACAGTGACGGGCGTTGACAAGCCTCATCTCTATGATGCCGGCTGCGCGAAAATCACGCAGCCGCGCATCAGACACGCATGACACACGCAGCTGTCAAATGGTTTTTGCGCTCGCAAAACGCTGCGTTGTTTGCGCGCGCAAAAACGCAACGTTCGTGTGAATCTCCCCTAATAGTGTTTATAGATACCCCTGCTTGTTGGTTTATGTCTTGCAATACATTGTTGTACATTTGTGTATGTTTCTTTTGTGTATGGACTGAAACCATTGATGTACTGAATGTGAACACTACTGATCATGTATGTGCATAAATATAAATAGTCTATATATATATCTTTTTTCTTGTTTCTCTTTAATATATGGTCTTACACTATTTAATCTTGGCAAACCCAATACATATATTAATTATGCTCTTTTTTTGCTACATTTATTTATACACATTATGTTTTCTCTTTTACACAACAGTATATGGATACATTTATACATATATATAATCTTTATTTATTTTTGATGTATTCATAATTATGAACATGTTTGACTATTTATTTATTTATATATATATAGAATTTTCACATACAGTACTTCATACATTTGCATATTCATCACATACATACATACAATGAAATGGTATGGGTTTGTTATTTCTTTATTTACACATATTTTGTCACTTCCTTCACTTAGTAATCCATTAATTATTTATTTATTCAGTTTTTTAGTTTTTTTCGGTCCCTTATTTACATATCAGTGTATCATCCAAGTGTTTACATGGACCGTCCTCTTGTCAACATTCACACACACTTGCGTTTTTTCTGTCTCTGTTTCCCTTCTTTGTTTCTTCCGTTTCTCCCTTCTCTTCTTTTCTGCTTTTTCTCTTCTTCACAGGTTACATTCATATGTGTCATATTCTTGGTATTAAACTAACATTTATCGTCTCCCGATCCCCTTATCTATATCTACATACATCTATCTCAGTTATCTCTAACTGTTTCATAAGCCTGCTTCTTATCCAGTGGTACGGGGTGAGAGAGGTGTGCGCTAGCTAGGGGTGGGGGAGTGGCTCACTCACTTTCGGCCGGGTCTTCAATCCTGGCTGGACGTGGGCGGCGCTGTCAGACAGCGTCCGCGCACGTCCGCCTCGATGACGCGGTTCACCGGAAGTGGGGCAGTAGCCATCTTGCTACCCCCGGCCTGTCGCCGAAATAACCTCCCATATTACCCACACGGATACTAATTTTCTCTAATCATGTTCAGATATAAGGGAGGGTCCCGCAGGGAAGACGCCACCCCCGGACGAAGGCATCCGCCGAAACGCGCGTCGGGCTTGGCGTCTCCCCCATGCGGCTACATGAATCCGGGTACGTGACATTTTGTTACCTAATGCACATGGCCACTTAGATCCAGGTTGTACTGCTTCTCAATCAGTCTCAGCTATACTGCTACATGATAGTAACCTATATTTACTGATTACAACTACCAATACCAGTGTATGGTGTTATAGACATCAGAATTACTTGATCACTTGATCTATTCCCTTATACTTATGCTACATGTATCGAGCTGTTCACTGTTAACATTTAACCCTGGGTCTTTGTTATTTAATACCATCATCAGTATCTTTTCATGTATTCCGTGTGGGCTGACGCCCTTTTACACTGTATGACTCATTTTTAACTGTTTGTCTTTCTATCTGTTAATAAAGAAAGTTTTTCTATTACACATTATTTTGAATGTACTTGACCTCTTTCTCTTTAGGTTTCATAGTATATATGCTGCTCTTCATAGTATATATGCTGCTCCCGTAGTATTATATGCTGCTCTCCATAGTATTATATGCTGCTCTTCATAGTATATATGCTGCTCCCATAGTATATATGCTGCTCCCATAGTATATATACTGCTCTTCATAGTATATATACTGCTTTCCATAGTTTATATGCTGCTCACATAGTACTGTATATATGCTGCTCTTCATAGTATATATGCTGCCCCCCATAGTATATATGCTGCTCCCGTAGTATTATATGCTGCTCTCCATAGTATATATGCTGCTTTCCATAGTATTATATGCTGCTCTTCATAGTATATATGCTGCTCCCATAGTATATATGCTGCTCTTCATAGTATATATACTGCTCTTCATAGTATATATGCTGATCCCCGTAGTATATATGAGAATAGATGAGCATGTCATCCAGTTAGACCAGAACAAATTGCTAAAAATCATCCCGGAAGAGGTTGTTTTCAGACTGCTGAAATCTGGCGAGGGCAGTGCATCGCCCAAAGACATGACAACATCCTCATAATGCCCGTCCCGAGTGGTAAATACCGCGTACTACTCATCTCATTCCTTGATTTAGATCAAGTTATAAGCTCATTAATCCATCTTAGTAAAGATAGAGGCCCCTTGATACGGGCAAATACCTTGGAGATAAGCGGAAGCCGGCAGTCGTTTTTCATAGTGATCTTATTTAGACCAGAATAGTGAAGTCATGGACTCATGGATGATGATTTGTAACCAGATACGGCCGTCCACGGCGAATAGAGAGCCACCAATAGGGGGCATGTTCTTTAACTTCTCCTTCTAAGCTCTCTCTCCAGATATTGAGGCTGTTAGGCTATGTTCACACGGAGTATTTTGGGGGAGGAATATCTGCCTCAAAGCTCCAAACGGAATTTTGAGGCAGATATTCCTCCCCCAAAATACTCCGTGTGAATAGCAATGATCGCGCCGTTTTTCGCCCGCGGCCATTGAGCGCCGCGGGCAGAAAACACGCTTTCTCCTGCCTCCCATTGAAGTCAATGGGAGGTCGGAGGCGGAAGCGCCCGAAGATAGGGCATGTCGCTTCTTTTTCCCGCGAGGCAGTTTTACTGCTCGCGGGAAAAAGACGCCGACGCCTCCCATTGAAATCAATGGGAGGCGTTCTCGGGCCGTTTCTGCCGAGTTTTGCGACGCGGTTTCCGCGTCAAAAAACTCGGCAAAAGACCCCGTGTGAACATAGCCTTAGGACAAGCTGCGTGTTGCGGTTTTTAGTAGGTTGAGCAATGATTTCCCAATTTCTGTATCAATTCCTCACAGTTTTCAAGACCTCTTCTTGCCGTCATTGAATATGAACCTTCAAGGTTTGATTTTAATTGCAGTAGCGGTAAGCAATGAACGTTTCTATTGAATGACGGCAAGCAGAAATGTAAAAAAATATGAAGTTGATACAGAAAGTATGTTTTTTATTCTACGGATATTTGATGAAACTCGAACATTCCTTTTTATCATTGTCTAATGTTCTGATCCAGCTGACAAAGAATATAGATTTTTTTAATACAGTCCAAAAAGGACACCACACAGTTCAGTGTCATAGGGGAATCAGCGCACACAAAAAATACAAGTATTATCTAAGCTTAAAGGAGAAGTAGCCAAGAGCTGGCAGGACCACAAATGCTAAACCTGGAAAATTTAATATTGCACCAACCCCCCCACCCCCGGTGTTTTTCGGACATGGATAGTGTACCCATCCTCAGATAGGACAGGGTCCCAACAGTCACAACACAGAGCCCAGAGCATCCACCAATTTCTCCATCAATGGCGAAACGAGTTGCAGCCAATGCCTAGCAATAACTTTACAGGTGTGATAGAGTATTTTAGCAATGGCTAGCTACCACATAACATCAGCAGGGATCTCTCCCACATATCCCAGTAAACCTGTCAGTGGGGTATTAGGTAAACATGTCCCATATTCTGTGTTGTCCAAATGGTTTTTACAGGTAAATCTCTGTTACCTGCAAAATATTTTCTCCACCAAGAATGAGTCAGATGATCCCGAGCCTTCACTCCCTGTTATGGCGTTGATGTTTTACAAGGCTTTTAAATAAGTTGAAAAACATCTAATAATATGAAGCGCAGTTCAATGGTGACATTAATGTGGCAGGAAGTAGCTAGCTTTTCCTCCTGCCTGGAATTTTGTAGGTATTAATATAGCTGGCAATGGTATTGAGGCAATGACTGTGGCTGGGAGTATTTATGAAAGCACTAGTGGGCTTCCTACGTACACCTCTGACACCTACAATTGCCTATACAAAAAATACACAATCACAATCTATAAAGTACAAAATAAAATAAAATAAAATAAACTTTTGAGTAGAAATGTTATACAAATTTACAATTCATGATTTAATAAAATATAATCCGACTATAATACATATAAATGAACACAATCCCTGGGAAGAATGTGATGTGGGGTGAATGTAAGATAGAATGACTCCTTAAAGGGTTTTGCATAATTTAAAAAATTCTGCATTTGGGCTCAAACTAGAAAAAATACCAGGCTGTGTAATATACTTAGAGATTCCACTCCAGCCCTCGCGTCTAGTGTGCTCCCCAGCGTTCCTGTTGCACCTCTGTGCTGACCAGACATGATCATCAGGTAACCGCAAGGGAAAGTCCAACACAGATCTCCAGATTAGAAAATCTCCAGCGATAAATACACAAGATAATTTTGCCTTGATTCCTGTCATGACCCCGCAGGACGCCAGGTTTGCTTACCTCCTGACGGCAGCAGCCATGGATCAGTGAGTGCTGGTCCCCGTCTCCTCCTCAGGAGATGCCAGCGCTCACTTCCGCTTCGCTCTGCTGTGTCCCGTAGGGTGCCTGAATTAAAGACCAAATTAGCTCATAAGCACACTAAACTATAAGAAGGGCTCTGCCCCTTCCTGCATTGCCTGAGCGTTTTTGTCGTTACCCTAGATGGTCTCTGCAAATGGTCTCCTAAGTATCTTCCAGTTTCAAGTGTTCCCGTTCCTGCTACCTGTATCCCGAGTTATCCTGCTTCAAGCGCCGTATTGAGTTGGAGTCATGCTGCGCTGAGTACTATGCCTGTCCTGCTACACCACGCCTGGTGTCTGCCTGCTGCCTAAGTCCTATCCGAGCCTATCTTCCTACTGTCTGAAGCTACCATAGGTACACCTATACGAACTATAGACTTTGACCTGTGTCCTGTTGGCCAGCTGCCATACCGTTAAGGCGGTACGGCCTAGTGGGTCCACGCACCCAACGTGACAATTCCGACAAGTGAACCGATACTTAGGAAAGGGGAATATATTAAAAAAGATATTTACATTGATTGGAATTAATTTCCTCCATAGAGAATGGCTATAAAGCCGAGTGACAACCATTATGGTCATCATCAGAACTCCTCCAGGACTTTCCCGGACTCTCCCCTCTCCTCAGCCTCATAACTCTGTTTATTTACCCATCAAGCAGAAAACACATGAAGTGAAAGATGAAAGAGAAAACAGAAGAACAGAGTTTTTAAAATATTTTTTTAAAATTTCCGCAATAATAATAATGAATTAACTAAATCCAGGTGCCAAATTTAGGAAAGGTATTGCCGCTGATGATGATTGATGTTCGGGCTCTACATGTTGTCTCGTAGCTTTGTGTTTGATGTCCTATATGCCGCCTCAAATAAAATCCTTTCTTTCCCTTTCGAGGATCCAGTAAGTCTTCGTTGACTTTTCAATGTTTGTTGATAAAAAAGTTATTTTCTGCGTTTTTCTTTTTTATAAGATGTCAAATTGCGCCTATTAAAAAGTGATGATGGTTCTTCATGGTGACCTGTAGAAGAACACATACGTTATAACCAGAAGAACATCCACACACACCTACTATTTACGAGGGGGTGGCTGCTTAGTATTATTATTGCACACAGATAAGACTTCTGAAAGGATGCCAGTCACACGGTTGACACATACTCACTGATGTATTGATGTTCTGGTGTCCATATCTGATGAAAATTATCGATGGCAATGTCTAGAAAAAAGAGGAAGGAATGAGTTAAACACATTGACTGTAGTTATATACATAATACACATCCAGAATAACTGTCCCGGACTGGGGAGGGTCTCAGATACTTACTGTTCATTCTGATTCTTTACTGCCCATATCTGAAACTGTAGATGTTATTATCTAGAAAAAGGGCAATAAATTAAGCAGATTGATTGACAGGTCACTTTCACGTGGCAGTATTTTGGTCATTATTTTCCACCAGTATTTATAAGCCAATACCAGAAGCAAAACATAAATATAAAAAGTATAATGGAAAGATTTGTAACTTCATGTTTTGGACCAACTCCTGTTTTTTGCTTATAAATACTGATACAAAATAATATATAAAAACTGCTGTGTGAATGTGGCCTTATATCCTTATAGGACATAATATACAAACAGAATACATGTCCTGGACTGGGAAATGTCCCTGACTGGGGAGAGTCTCGTATACTGACTACTGATGTTCTGATGTTTTTCTAATATTTTGCTGCACATAGCTGATAGAAATTGTTGATGTTATTGTCTAGAAGGAAAGGAATGGGTTAAGCAAATTGTTTGACTGTAGCTATGGTATATACACATGTGGTATATGCACAATATACACATAATACACATACAGAATATAAGTCCTGGACAAGAATGGCCTGGTCTGGTGGGGGTCTCCTATACTCACCCTTTATTCCGATGTTTTTCTTCCCATGACACTTGATGTTATTGTCTAGAAAGAAGGGACAGAGTTAAGCAGATTAATTGACAGGTCATTTGTCAGTTTCACACAGCAGTATTTCGGTCAGTATTTTGCTTCAGTTTTTTTAAAGCTAAAACTAGAAACAGAATAAATAGAAAAAGTAAAATGGAAAGATTTGCACCTCTTCCAAGTTTTGAACCTACTCCTGGTTTAGGATTATAAATACTAATACAAAATAATAAGAAAGATACTGTGTAAAAGTGGCCTTATAGCTATAGACTATATCAGGATTCAAACCCAAAAACTCCTGTGTCCGAGGCAGTAGCTCTTCTCATTGAGCTATAGGGGATGTTGGACAGCTCCACTGCTGAATCTGTTGTGTCGGTTTTATTGACTTTTGCCTCTCTGGATTCCTTTCCTTTAACCCCTTTAGGACACAGCCTGTTTTGGCCTTGTGGACACAGATGATTTTTTCAAATCTGACATGTGTCACTTTATGTGGTAATAACTCCGGAATGCTTTTACCTATCCAAGCGATTCTGAGAATGTTTTCTCGTGACATATTGTACTTTATGTTAGTGAAAAAATGTGGTCGATAAATTCAATATTTATTTGTGAAAAACTTCAAATTTTAGCAAAAATTGTAAAAAATTTGCATTTTTCTATATTTAAATGTATTTGCTTGTGAAACAGATCGTAATACCACACAAAATAGTTACTAGTTAACATCCCCCATATGTCTACTTTATGTTTGCATCATTTTTTTTCACGTCCTTGTATTTTTTGAGGACGTTACGAGGCTTAGAACTTTAGCAGCAATTTCTCATTCTTTCAATAAAATTTCAAAAGGCTATTTTTTCAGGGACCAGTTCAGTTCTGAAGTGGTTTTGAGGGCCTTATATATTAGAAAGTCCCCATAAATCACCCCATTTTGAAAACTGCACCCCTCAAGGTATTCAAAACCACATTCAGAAAGTATTTTAACCCTTTAGGCGTTTCACAGGAATTAAGGCAAAGTAGAGGTGAAATTTACAAATTTCATTTTTTTTGCCAAAATTCATTTGTAATAAAAAAAAATCTGTAACACAGAAGGTTTTACCAGATAAACGCAACTCAATATTTATTGCCCAGATTCTGCAGATTTTAGAAATATCCAACATGTGGCCCTAGTGTCCTAATGGACTGAAACACAGGCCTCAGAAGCAAAGGAGCGCCAAGTGGATTTTGGGGCCTCCTTTTTTTAGGAATATATTTTAGGCACCATGTCAGGTTTGAGGAGGTCTTGTGGTACCTAAACAGTCGAAACCCCCCACCCCCGAAGTGACCACATTTTGGAAACTACACCCCTCAAGGCATTTTTCTAGGAGTATAGTTAGCATATTGACCCCACAGTTTTTTTGCAGAATTTAGTGGAATTAGTCTGTGAAGATGAAAATCACCTATTTTTCTGTGGAAACATAGAATTTTTTCATTTTTACAAGGAATAAAGGAGAAAAAGCCGCCCAACATTTGTAAAGCAATTTCTCCCGATTACGGCAATACCCCATATGTGGTCGTAAACTGATGTTTGGACCCACAGCAGGGCTCAGAATGGAGGGAGCGCCTTTTGGATTTTGGAGCGCAGATTTTGCTGGATTAGTTTTCAGTGCAATGTCGGGTTTGCAACGCCCCGGAGGGACCAAAACAGTGGAAACCCCCCAAAATTGACCCCATTTTGGAATCTACACCCCTCAAGGAATTTTTCTAGGGGTATAGTGAGCATTTTGGCCCCTCAGCATCTTTTTTAGAGCTAAGGTGACCAAAAAACAACGATTTTGGCGCTTTAAATTCTTTATTTATTACAGCGTTCACCGTGCGCAATAAATTACGTTTTCATTTATTCTGCCGGTCGGTACGATTACGCCGATACCATATGTGTATAGTTTTTTTTAAGTTTTGCCGCGTTTGCACAATAAAATTATGTTTCTATAAAATAATTTATTTTCTGAGACACGCTATTCTGAGCCGTAACTTTTTAATTTTTTCGGCAAAAAAGCTGTGGGAGGTCTTGTTTTTTGTGGGACGGGTTGTAGTTTATATTGGTACCATTTTGGGGTAAATGCGACTTTTTGATCACTTTTTATTCTATATCTTGGGAGGGGTGGTGACCAAAAAATAGCGATGCTGACAGTTTTCCGTTTTGTTTGCGGCGTTCACAGTGCGGAAAAATTAACATTATAGTTTCATAGTTTGGGTCGTTACGAACGCGGCGATACCAAATATGTGTACTTTTTTTTAACGTTTTCATTTTTTCCCTATAATAAATGACTTATTATAGGAAAACAAAACCTTTTATTTTTACACTTTTATAAAACATTTTTATTTACTTTTTTTTACACTTTATATTTTTGTTAATTAACTTTTTTTTTTACTTTTTACACTGCAGCACTGATCGCTGCTAGAATACATTACACTACCTAGGTAGTGTAATGTATTCCAACTGTCAGTGTGACGTCACAGTCACTCTGACAGTTGGTCTACGAGGATCAGCAGAGGATGATCCTCATAGGCCGACATACATGGCAGACTTGGGGGCCGTTGTCTGGCCCCCGGGTACCATCACAAGCATCAGAAGCCCCCACGATTGCATGGGGGCTGCTGATGCGCTGCAAACCCGCTACATGCGGAGATCGCAATCGAGCCCCGCATGTAACGGGTTAATTGCCAAAATCAGCGGTGATGAGCCGCTGATCGGCAACACTGGAGAGTGTCAGCTGTCGGGGACAGCTGATTTCCAAGTTCCCGATGCACACTGTCGCCGACAGTGTGCATCGGGAACGACACAGTGACTTCCTGTCACTCTGAAAGGAAGCCTATCAGGACCAGCCGAAGGTTGGTCCTGATGGGCTTCCGTCCATGGCAGACCCGGAAGCCATTGTTTGGCTTCCGTTTGCCATACTAACTATCGGCAGACCCCGCGATTTCGGACGGGGGTCTGCCGATATGCTAGAAACCTCTAAAATTCGGCGATTGCACCCGATCGCCGAATTTAAGGGGTTAATTCGCCTAAATCAGCGGCAAAGGACCGCTGGCCGGCAAGAGGGGAGTGTCAGCTGTCGGCGACAGCTAACCTCCCGGTTCCCGGTGCACACTGTCGCCGACGGTGTGCACCGGGACCAACTCAGTAACTGTACGTCCTCGTGCGGGAAGTAACCTCCCGCGAGGACGGACAGTTACGTCCTGGTGCGGATAGGGGTTAATGCCTTTTAGGTCTCACTCTTTTGGCTTACTATATAAACCTGTCCCTTGCCCTTCCTGAGTGTCAGACCATTGATGTTCCTGCCTGTAGTCTAGTTCCTTTCTCTACAAACTGTAGCAGCTTATTTGTGTACCGAAATTTAATTCATCCCTGACCACGTCTCTGCTTTATGCTACAACTTGTTGCTGCTTATCTGTGTACTGATGGCTCCAGTCAACAATAGCAGCCATGCTGCAGTACTGCAGATCTTCTCCTATTCAAATGAATAGGAGCAGTACTGCAGCATGGCCGCTATACAATTTACGGAGCCATCTGCTTCCGACACCTGCCACTGCATAACATCTAGAGCCCAGAGGAATCTGGAATAGTTGATCGGTGCAGGGTCTTGGTTTTGCACCCCCACCAATCATATACTGATGATCTATCCTGTGGATATGTTATCAGTATATTAAAAAAAAAACGCCCTGTGCCTGTACAACCCCTTTAAACTGATTAATTTAGTTATAGCTATATACATAATACAAAGACGGAATACATGTCCTGCACTGCAGAAAGTCCCTGTCTGGGGCGGGGGGTCTCGTATACTCACTTCTGATGTTCTGATGTTATGCTGGCCAAGTCTAATGAAAATTATTGATGTTAATATATAGTAAAAATTTTTAGAAATTAGTTATACAGATTGGTTGACTTATAGATATACAGTATATGCAAGGACAGAATACATGTCCTGGACTGGAGAATTCCCCTGTCTGGGGTGGGTCTTTTATACTCACTAATGATGTTAAGATGTTATGCTGCCAATGTCTCATAAAAATTATTGATGTTAGTGTCTATAAAAAAAAAAGGGAAGAGATAAGTTAAAGCGGTTGTCCGGGCACATGGCGGTTTTTTATACTGATTATGTATGGAGGATAGGTCATCTGTATATAATTAATTGAGGTTCGACACCCGTACCCCCGCACCAATTAGCTGCTTCGGCTGACTCTGGGCACCGGATGTCCGTGCCGGAAGCAGATGGCTCCGGTCACAGTATAGCGGCCATTCTTCAAGACAGCAGCTCTGCTCCTAATCAAGTGAATAGGAACAGGGTTGCAGTACTGCAGCACGGCCGCTATACTGTGACCGGAGCATTCTGCTTCCGACACCATTTACTGCATAAAATCTGGTGCCCAGAGGCAGACGGAACAGCTGATTGGTGCGGGGTCCGGGTGTCGGGTCTCCACCGATCATATACTGATGATCTATCCTGTGGATGGGTCATCAGTATGGAAAACCGCCCCATGCCCAGACAACCGCTTTAAACAGATTGATTTACGGTACTTATAGATAAATATATAGCAAAGACATGTAAAATACATACAAATACATGTCCTGGACCTGAGGATGCCCCTGTCTAGGGAGGGTCTCGAATACTCACTAATGATGTCCTGATGTTATGCTGCGAATGTCTGATGAAAATTGATGATGATAATGTCTAGAAAAAAAGGGAAGGAATGAGTTAAACAGATTCATTGACATAGCTATATACATAATACAAGACAGAATACATGTCCTGGACTGGAGGATGCCCCTGTCTGGGGAGGGTCTCGTATACTCACTAATGATGTTTTGATGTTATCTAATGAAAATGTTTGATGTTAATGTCTTGGAAAAAGGGAAGGAATGAGTTAAACAGATTGATACCACATACAGAATACATGTCCTGGACTAGAGAATATCCCTGTTCGTGGAGGGTCTTATATACTCACTGTTTAATCTGATGTTTCTGAAACTGTTGATATTATGTTCTAGAAATAAAGGGAATGAGTTCAGCAGATTGATTGACAGGTCACTTTCACACTGCATGATTTTGGTCAGTATTTTGCATTACTATTTATAAGCCAAACCCAGAAGCGGAACATGAATAGCAAAAGTATAATGGAAATATTTGCACGTCTTCTGTGTTTTGGACCAACTCCTGATTTTGGCTTATAATGCAAAATACTGGGTGTGAAAGTGGCCTTAGAGCTATATACACAAAGAGTATACATGTCCTGGATAGGGATGCATGATGTATCGAAACTTCGATACTGTTTCGATACCGTGGACCCCAAAACGGTTCGCTACCGTTATTTCATGTATTTCGATACTAAGCTGTGCGGCCGCACAGCTCAGTATTGTAACACATGAATGTATGAGAGCGGGGCTGCAGCTGTCTGATACAGCCACTGCCCCGCTCCTGAGTTCTGACAAGTGCATCGGGAACTGGGAGGCCAATTGTCCCCGACAGCTGACACTCTACTGTTGCCGATCAGCGGTTCATTTCCGCTGATTTCGGCAATTAACCCCTTAAATGCGGCGATCTATTGCAATCGCCGCATTTTAGGGGTTTCTAGCACATTGGCAGACCTCACAATGAAATCGCGAGGTTTGCCGATGGCTAGCATGGCGACCGGAAGCCAAACAATGGCCTCTGTGTCTGCCATGTACGGAAGCCTATCAGGACCAATCAGAGTGACAGGAGGTCACTGTGTCGTTCCCGATGCACACTGTCGGTGACAGTGTCTATGACAATGTGCATCGGGAACCACTGGCTGGTCCTCGTAGACTTACTGTCCGAGAGACTGTGACGTCACACTGACAGTTGGAATACATTACACTACCTACATAGTGTAATGTATTCTAGCAGCGATCAGAGCTGCAGGTCAAAAAAGAAAGTGTAAAAAGTAAAAAAAAAGTTAATAAAAATGTTTTACAAAAGTGTAAAAAAAATACATTTTTTTTCCTATAATAAGTCTTTTATTATAGGAAAATAATGAAACCGTTAAAACACAGTACACATATTTGGTATCACCGCGTTCGTAACGACCCAAACTATAATGTTATTTTTCTCGCACAATGAACACCGAAAAAAATAAATGAAAAACAATGTTAGAATCAGTATGTTTTGGTCACCACCCCTCTCAAAATATAGAATAAAAAGTGATCAAAAAGTCGCATGTACCCCAAAATAGTACCAATAAAAACTACATCCCATCTTGCAAAAAACAAGACCTCCCACAGCTTTTTTGACAGAAAAATAAAAAACGTTACGGCTCTCAGAATATGGTGACACAAAAAATAGGGTATATGACCAGGACTTGTCTTTATTAGGCAACCCATTTACGTCATTGACATTTTATGGCCTCAACCTTTGTGTACAAGGATAGGACAATACCCATACAGCTATACTTGTGTGGTCAGTAAGGACCTAAATATGACAGTGGCTGGTAAAATAATTTGAAAACTGCTCAACGTGGTTCAACAAATATCTGATCTCACTTACCAAACTTATACTTTGCATAAAACCCATTATATTCAATAAGATTCCCACTGTGGAACTGTAGAAGTACTACATTGCCAGTAGACGCCACCTGTATGTTGTCAAGACGTCCACAATATGTGCCCAGGATTGGGGATGTGGTTAACGGACCATCTCTAATTATCAAATACTCTGGGATGCATTTTGGTGAATTTTGAATCCAAAAAAATAGGAAGTTTAGAACCACCTGTAAAAAAAACAAACATGTAAAGGATGTATGCGTGAGTCTGGGATTGGTGGAATTACAATACAGTACAGATTGTCAATTTAATATTTTGACTAAGCCACCACTGCTTCTCAAAAAGTGGGCGTCACTAGTGGTCGACATCCTTACCAAAATATGGGCATATGGATGTCGTGTGGAAAGTGTGCTGGATAAAAGGCCACACAGCGGCCACATGTAAGCCACAGTGCCCATTATCAGTCACTGTATCCAGTCGCCTCCGGCCTTTTCTTGCCACAAGAAGAAATGTAGAAGTTCCCTCCTGTCCTGTGGAATCTGGGGTGTTCGGCAGGCATGCAGTGCCCTGTAAGGAACTGTATGGCACCTCACCAGTTAGGGCCCTTGCAAAAGACCGTCGTGCCGCCCGAGTCCCGTCCGTGGAAAGATAGGACATGTTCTCTCTTTCCATGGATCGGAACGTCGGGTCCGTGTTCACGTACCCAATTCACCCACTAAGTGAATAGGTTAGTGAAAATTATCGGGTGCCACTCGGATGCCATGAAATATGGTCCGAGTGGCACTCGGTTGTGTCCAACTGGGTATAGGCCCAACTTACAGTTTGAGAAGCAATGCTTTAAACAATGATTTTTGTTGCGTAAAATCAACATTGACATTATTTTCATATCTAATATTATGATAAACAGACTGCATCGATAACAACAAATATCTTGAGTCAATCAGAAATGTGGGATTGTACTTTTTGGAATGTGATGTAAATGTCCAGTCACACTTCAAACCTAATGAAAATCATGAGAGATTATCAGCCTTTGAGATGTAACTTTTTACCGTATATCCTTCAGGGGCTATGATGCTATATACAACGTCCAGATGGGTTGGATATATATTAGGAAATCCTGGAGATTTCACAATCCCGGTTTGCGCCACGAAGGTCTCTCCGTATTTCACTATGTGAAAAGAATTTGACTTAGTGTTCATTCTCGGTTTGTTTAAATCATAACTTTTTAGTGTGTAAGTTTAAAAAAAGTCATAGTAGTCACTTTTTCTTGTCTATAATAACCCAGAAGAACAAGTAGGGGTGTAAAACAGAGTTATGGGGTTTCATATCAAAACTTTAAATGGGGTCCCACTCTACCATGACTACTTTCAGCAGGAAGTGAGTTCACGACATGAAGTCCTCAGTGGTCTCCGGTGTTTCTCGTCCTTTCTTTGGTGGATGAATGTTCTGCATTTAATTTTCCACTGCCGTTCCCTGTACTCATGGCCGGCGTCAGCACCTGGCAAACCCGGGCAAGTTGCAGGGCCCACTACCCTTGTGGGGCCCCGTCGTCATGGCATCACTGTACATATATGGACAGTGATCTCAGGAGGAGAGAAGGAGTCCCAGGCAGAGTGCTAGCAGCTCTGCTGCGGGACTCTGTCTCTGGAAAGCTCCTGACATCACTGTCCATGTATGGACAGTGTTGTCAGGAGCAAAGCAGTGTCCCAGGCAGAGTGCTAGTATCGCTTTTCCCGGTATCTTTGGCTCTGGGGTTGCCCCTGACATCAGTATCCGTATATGTACAGTGATATCAGGGGCTTCCCCAGAGCTGGAGTACCGGAGCAGAGCCTTTATTAGCGCTCTGCCCAGGACTTAAGCTCTGTTCCGGACATCACTATCCATATATGGACAGTGATGTCAAGAGCAGAGCATGGTTCCCAGGCAGAGTACTAGTAGCGCTCTGCCCGGGACTATAGCTCTGGGGTTGCCCCTGACAACACTGTCTATATATGGACAGTGACATCAGGGGCTTCTCCTGGAGAGGAATCCCCAGTCAAAGGGTCGGCAATTCTCTGGCTGGGTATTGCACTCCTACAGGGAACCTCAAAGGCGCTACCTACAGGGAGGGGGACTGTGTGGCACTACCAGGGAGGGTGGCTGTGTGGCACTATCAGGAAGGGGAGCTGTGCAGCACTACCAGGGTGGGGGACAGTGTGTCCCTACCTGGGAGAGGGGGCTGTGTGGCACTACCTGGGAGGGGGGCTGTGTGGCACTACCAGGAAGGGGGGCTGTGTGGCACTGCCTCGGAGGAGGGGACTGTGTGACACTACCTGGGAGGGGGGCTGTGTGGCACTACCTGGGAGGGGGGCTGATTGGCACTACCTGAGGGGGCTGATTGACACTACCAGGGAGGGGGCTGTGTGACACTACCAGGGAGGGGGGCTGTGTGGCACTACCAGGGAGAGGGGGCTGTGTGGCACTACCTGATAGGGGGGCTGTGTGGCAGTATCTACAGAGTGCGCTAAATTTATGGGGGTACAAACGGGGGGCCTAACTTCTATATTGGGGCATAAACAGGGCCTAACGTCTATATGGGGGCACAAAGTGACGTTTGACATTTTACTGCCACCATGAGTTCCCCCACAAAAGGACATACTAAGTCTGTCACCCAAGGGCCCACATAAACCTTGAGCCGGCACTGCCCCTACTCTTCCACAGCGATCACTTACTGCACCTCACCAATAAGTGGAGGTGGACCTAGAGGCGTAACTTGAAACTCCTGGGCCCCAATACAAAATCTTTCACAGCTCCCCCACCTACCATATATAATTTATAATACTGGTGTCCTCTTATGTGGCTGAGGGGATTTTGGGCCTCCTCAGTCTCCAGGGCCCGGGTGCAACTGCTACCACTGCATCCCCTATATCTAAGCCCCTGTATGGACCCCTTAGCTGCTGGGCCACATAGCAGCTCCCATGCCTCCTACCTTGGTAGTTATTTTTCCAGCATGTTTTTGTTTAGGTGGATTTGAAAAGTGGAGGACACTTACCTGATTGATAGGAAGCACTAAATGTGCTCTCAACTGATGGCTGGTTGTTCACAATCTCTATCAGCATGTAAAATCCGGATGAAATTAGAGGTGGAACTACGTTGCTTCCACATGTCTTGTCCAGCAGAAGACGCGATGATTTACTGACTCCATCATAGACTTTAATGTAGGCATCATCACAGTCAGGAGATGATAAGATATTGATGTCATTGAGCTGCAGGGAAACCTGGGATGGAAGAGAAGGAAGTAACAGTGTAAGCTCAAAGCCAATAAGCTTTTGTTCAGGAAAAGTATTTAATACAACAGATGTTTGTTTGATATTTAATATGTACCTTGTAGACAGATTGTATAAGATAAAAGCAGCTGGGTCCTCCTTGGCTTGATAGAGTTGAGCTATAGATGAAAGTTCCTGATAATTTCACAAACTTTCTTGAACACACATCTTAAAAAAAATACAAAATTTGCCATGAAATCATACTTAAACTTGCAGCATAAATGCATAAAAAATATGAAAACTAACAATTCATTGGAAAACATAATTATGCCCAGAAGAAAAGCAGGGAAAAGAAGAGGACAACAAATGGATGGGTGGATGCAATCACAGAAGCCATGAGAATCCTGAAGACCCAGCAAAGAAAAGGACACGGAAAACAGAAGGACGTTAAAACACATACATACCCTCAAACCACAGCTGGATTATAGGGGAGGCAAAATGGGCAAATGCCCTTCACCATCCAGGGGCCTTCACCACTCTCCCCATGACAAATCATAGCAGGGTGCTACAAGTCTCTGATACCATAACTATACACACAAGATAGTCGGCACAACACGCGTTCAGGTGATATATCTATTTCTTCCGTTTCCCCATAAGCATGCATGCTCAGATCAAACAAGTGTGCATGTCTATTTCAATAGGGAGGAAGATATTGGCCAATAGCAGAACTCTCTGGCAGCACTTATCTTCTGAAAGTCACCAGACTGCCCAAATCAGCAGGTTCGGTGATATTTATTATATAGGTCGTATATAGAGGTATTATTTGGGCATTATATGGCAATATTATTTTGGCACAATATAATGCTGTTGTTTGGGCATTGTTATGCCATTGTCCGAGCACTTTATGGTGGTATTATTTTAATGCTGCATGGTTGTTGTGATAGATTGTGATACCATTTGTAATCTTTAAATATAGTGTAGCTATATTATTTTCATTTTTCATCTGTACTGTAGCTTTTTATTTTTTTCTAAGATAGTATTCATTCCTTCCGCAAATAAAAAGGATAGCCCAGGAACCAGTGGTGTAACTACCGCTGTAGCAGCCATAGTGGCTTCTACGGGGCCCTTGGCATGAGGGGGCCTGTGCTGCCCGCCAACACGCCCCCTCCCCATATGCCCGGTGGCGCCGCTAGCAACCGTTATGGCTGCTACGGCGGTAGCGACGCTACTGCAGGGCCCGCGCCGCCGAGCCTCTAACATTTATGGTCTGGGCGGCACGGGACCTCTCATGCCCGGTGGTGCCGCTAGCACCGGAGGGGGCCCCGGTGCTAGCGACAGCCACCCCCTTTTGCAGTAATTGTACCTGCGTCTATAGCGATAATTGTACCTGCGTCTAATGACTTTCCCCGCCAATCAGCGCCTTTCAATGACGTAATCACGCCGCTTCCGTGGTTGAAGGGCACTGATTGACGGGGCAAGTCATTCTGCCCTTTCAATCAGCGCCTTTCAACGAAGTGCCGCCTGCGTCGTTCAGCTCCAGCAGACCAGCTCAGAAGATAGCAGATCTGCATTGCCACCGGACGGAACGGGATCATGTGAGTATGTAACATTTTTTTTTTCTACTAAAACTGAGTAGCATTATCTACAGTGGGGCTCTATCTACAGGGGGGGTCTATGTGTGGGGATGTGGATCACTATATATGGGGGAGTTATATGTAGGGCACTATCTAAAGGGGTGGGCTATATGTGGGACACTATACAGCGGTGCGCTATATGTGGAGAACTATCGTGGGAGCTATTTGTAGGGCACTATCTATAGGAGTGGGCTATATGTGGGACACTATATACAGGGGTGGGTTAGCTGTGTGGCACTATCTATATATAGGTCAGCAGGTTGGCTCAGTGGTTAGCACTATTGCATTGCATCTCTAGAGTCCATATTTGGGCACTATATACAGAGGGCTGTATGTGGGGCACTATCTACAGGGGCTTTTATGTAGGGCACTATCTACAGAGGCTCTATGGGAGTTACTATCTACAGGGGGGCTATGGGGGCACTAACTACAGGGGGCATGATGTGTATGTGGTACACAGTGTATGATACTATAATAATCAGGGACACAGTGTATGGCGCTCTTATAGTTAGAGGTGCAGTGTATGGCACTTTTATATTTAGAGGTGTTGAGAATTTATCTTCGTTTATAGGTGCAGAAATGTTTTGAAAGTGAGAAGCTGAAGACTTCTGAGCTGAAAACTGCAGAAATGGGTTGTGGCCGGGAGAAATCCATCATAGAGGTCTGGATTGGTGGGAGAAGAAAAGAGAAAAAGAACTAGAATCTGAGACGGCACCGGTGAGTCACTTAATAAAAATGTTTATTCTGCCTCTAATCAGCACTGTAGTCATTGTATGATCTGCAGCGAGATGATGGGTGGTTTGATTTTTTTTTTTTAAACAACATCTCCCAGCATATCCTTACCATTGTTTGGGCCATGCTGGGAGCTGCAGTTTTACGCCATACAAACCTATACGGCAGGGGTTGCACTAAATATAGCTGTATTTGTTCTGGTGCTGTATATATGTACTGAGCTTGGTTCTGGGGCTATATATATGTACTGAGCTTTGCTCTGGTGCTGTATATATGTACTGATCTTGGTTCTGATGCTGTATTTAAGTACTGAGCTTTGTCCTGGTGCTGTATATATGTATGAGTTTGGCTCTCGTGCTGTATATATGTATGAGCTTGGTTCTAGTGCTGTATTTATGTATTGAGCTTGGTTCTGGGGCTGTATTTATGTATTGAGCTTTGTTCTGTTGCTGTATATATGTATGAGCTTTGTTCTGGTGCTGTATTTATGTATTGAGCTTGATTCTGGTGCTGTATTTATGTACTGAGCTTGGTTCTGGTGCTGTATATATGTACTGAGCTTTGTTCTGGTATTGTATATATGTACTGACTTTGGTTCTGTTATTGTATATGTGTACTGAGCTTGGTTCTAGTGCTGTATGTATGTACTGATGTTTATTCTGTTGCTGTATATATGTCAGAGCTTGGTTCTAGTTATGTATTTAAGTACTGAGGTTGGTTCTGGTGCTGTATATATGTATGAGCTTGGCTCTTGTGCCGTATATAGGTATGAGCTTGGCTCGAGTGCCGTATATAGGTATGAGCTTGGTTCTCGTGCCGTATATATGTATGAGCTTGGTTCTAGTGCTGTATTTATGTACTGAGCTTGGTTCTGGTGCTCTAATTATATAGGATATATTTATAATAACAAAATTGCAGGGCACATACAATTGTTTTTTATTTGTTGTATATTTAATGGAAACCTGTCTGGTAGTTTTAACCCCTTGAACCGCCACCATGCGGTAATACATGACCTGACAATATTTCCGAATGTATGCTGTTTTTTCAGACGCAGCAAAAATCTATAAAATCCACTTTTAGACGGCGCACACCATATGCTAATTACTCATTAAAGGGTCATGGGGTGGTGCCGCTATCCTGAAGAGTCACATAGTCCTGCCTCCAAACTCACCTTTCCATGTTTGATTGACATTCCCCCTGGCTGATACAACTTTCTCGGATGTGCCATTGCCTTGTACTATTTCGGGGGCTGTGTGGCACTATATACAAGGGGGGCTGTGTGGCACTATACACAAGGGGGAGCTTTGTGGCACTATACACATGGGGGAGCTGTGTGGTGCTATATACAAGGGACTGTGTGGCACTACTAAGGGGGGCTTTGTGGCACTATCTACTAGGGGGGCTGTATGGCACTATTTACAAGAAAGAGGGCTGTGGCTCTATCTACAGGGGGCTGTGTGTGGCACAATCTACAGGGTTCTGTGTGTGGCACTATCTACTAAGGGGTAACTGTGTGGCGCTATCTACTAAGGGGGGCTGTGTGGCAATACATACATGGGAGGGGAGCTGTGTGGCACTATATACAGGGAGAACTGTATGGCGTTATATACAGGGGGGTTTCATGCCGATATCCACAAAGGGCTGTATGGCACTATCTACAAGGGAGGTGGTAGGGGGCGCTATCTACAAGTGGGATGTGACTGTTTACAGGCGGGGCTGTATAGCACTGTCTACAGGGGGGCTGTATGGCACAATCTATGGGTGGCACTATCTATAAGGGGGGCTGTGTGTGGCACCTGAGGGGGCCCCATTTAAGAGTTTGCTATAGGGCCCAGTGTTTCCTAGTTACGTCCCTGCTAGGGACCCATATTACTCAGGGACCTCCACACACCTTGATCTAGCCCAGCCATAGACATAACATATAGAGATTAACTACATGCCGACTCAGGATGAGAATACTCGTCCTGAGCGGCGGGTACTTTGCGCAGTAGGACGAGCATTCTCGTCCTGTGTTACAGTCATGTCCGTGAGTGATCAAGAGCGGGGCAACGGCTATAATAGACAGCCGCAGACCCACTCCAACGGCGGAGAGAAGAGGTTAACTCCTTGCACAATCAAAGCTGATTGCAGCATTCAAAGTAAATAAGAGGAGGGTGGACTGCCCTTTGATCGCATCACAGAAAATCCCTGTGACTCGATCTAAGCCCAAAACTTGTATGGCCAGACAGCCTAGGATCCATTGAGGGACCCCAGGGCTGTCTGACCATATTGTCTGTTGTTGGGGCATACTGAGATCAGGGGCGTAGCTAGGGGGGGCAGGCGGGGCATGTGCCCTGGGCGCAACCCGGTGGTAGGGAAAGGGGGGGCACCGAAGAGCAGCTGATCGCTGCTGACAGGCGCCCCGTATGTCGGACACCTGCAGCAGCTTTAGGAAGAGCCAGGAAATTACGGCGTTCTGACTCGGGTCTGTGACGGCCAGGGAGTGGACCAGTCCAGTCACCTGACTTGTCACCTGACCTCACATCAGTGACATGAGGTCAGATGAGACTCAGGTCAGGGCACAGGTCCACTCCCGTGCTGCAGCCTTCCAGCATCTGCCTCTGTGCTCTACACACACGCCGAAGCAGAGAGGAAGCTCCGCCCACAGCCCGTCCTGACCTGTCAGCAAGGAGACATGGTGAGTGTCTGTGTGTATATGTCTGTGTAGTGTGAATACATTGTGTGTGTCTCTGTGTTTGTATGTGTATATGTTACAGTGTGTGTGTGTGTGTGTGTGTGTGTGTGTGTGTGTCTCTGTCTGTCTGTGTCTCTGCATGTGTTTGTCTCTTACATCTACTACATTATCTGTACTCAGAGTTATCACTGTGTTATCTGTGGTGTTACATAGGACTGCAGGTAACATCTGCTACATTATCTGTACTCAGAGAGTTATCACTGTGTGTTATCTGTGTTGTTACATAGGACAGCAGGTAACATCTACTACATTATCTGTGTTGTGTACATGTGTGCCTGTGTGGGTATATATGGGTCTGTTTGTGAATGTGTCTTTGTGCTTGTATATTTGTGCCTTTTATGTATTTGTATATGTTCCGGTCTGTGTATTTATCTGCCGGTGTGTGTGCGTATATGTGTCTGTACGTCTATATATTTACCTGTATGTGTATGTGTATGTTCCAGATGTGTGTATGTATATTTGCCTGTATGTCTAAATATCTGTCTTTATGTATGTACAGTATATATGTTCCAGCGTGTCCATATATGTGGTTAATTTTTGGTTTGTGTAGGGGGCGGCAATAGAGAGTCCCGCACAGGGCGCCATCCAAGCTAAGGTCGGCCCTGGCTGTCACCAACCCTAGTCAGAAGGAACTCCGCCGCTGCCTGCACCGAATGACCTCGTCGGCTTCTCCGGTAAGTCACACCAGGCAGAGCGGAGAGTGGTAGCGGTAGGCTACCGCTGACCGGTCTGTTCCAGTGTGGCGCTAAGTACAAGGGGGGGGGAGTGTGGCGCTATTTACAAGGAGGGAGTGTGGCGCTATTTAAAAGGAGGGAATGTGGCACTATTTACAAGGGGGGGAGTGTGGCGCTATTTACAAAGGGGCAGCGGGCTGTGTGTGGCACTATCTACAGGGGGCTGTGTGGCGCTATCTACAGGGGGCTGTGTGTGGCCTCTTTAATTTATTTTATTTTCATTTATTTTTATGTTAATTACATTATAGAACTACATCGCTTGTAAAATGTAGAAATGCTTTTATACTAGAGTTACATTAAAAAAATTGTGAAAAAAAAATTACACCTCATTGATTGGTAAAGAAAGAAAACATGGCGAGGGGGAAGGAGATGTCGGGAAATAAATTGGGGGGGGGGGGCGCCAATCTGAATCTTTGCCCCGGGTTAAATAATGTTAAATAAAGAAAAATTGTCAAAAAAATACACAGAAATGCAAATTTTTTAGAATAAATAAACTTTTTGAAATATACAGTAAGTCCCAAAACATGAAATAATATAGACATATTTGGTATTGCCACGACCATAACAACCTGTACAACAAATGTATAACATTATTTATGATGATCGGTGTTGGGTGTAAAAAAAATAAAATAATAAAACTGCAGCGGAACTGCTTTTTTTCAGCATTTTCACCAAAATGAAAATGTATATAAATTAAACGATAATATATTTGTACCAAAAAATGGTACCTACATAAAGTACAACTCGTCCCGCAACAGACAAAGTCTCATACAACTACGTCGTAAAAAAATAAAAAAAGTTATGTGCGTCGGGATGCAAAGAGGGAAATATAAAAAAAATTGTTCTTTCCTCAAGGCCAAAATTGTCCTTGTCCTTAAGAGGTTAAAGGGGTTATGTGTGGACCAAAAATTATTTACAGTGTACTCATTTCAATATGTAGGTATACTCGCTAATATACATTCCGGTCCCCCGTCGTGCTCATTCTGAGATTTTCATAGATTTTTATACCGCTGCCGGCGGACCGGAAGTCTAGGTGCACAGTCTTTTTTGATGATGATACGACTCTTCATTATATGACCTTCCCCGTTGTACTCTATGTACAAGTAGTACAGTGAGTACGTAGAGTACAGCAGGGCCGGTCACATGATGCAGAGTCGTATCGTCATCACTATTATAACATCAGGGTGAAATATAAGTACTTACTGCAATTATAGAGCGCGTTGACCTTCTTCACATCCGAATCATCCAGTCCTACATACTGTCCAAGAGTTATGGTAGGGTCAGATTTAACGTCCATTGATGGCTTTCCTGTGCTGTAGTAATTCCTATGGGAGGTGCCTATTGTTAATCATATGCCTAAAGAAGCGCATGTAGGTTATATTTAAAATTAGATTAGACTTCATGGGTTTTCATTTTTTCATGTACAATGATGGAGTGGGGGGAGTTCCCCTTCTAGTGCCTTACAAAACGTGGTTACAAAAAGCATCTCTTGCTCTGGAGCACCCAGCATGATCATGCATTACACAGATAGCCTATCGATTTAAAGGGACACTGCGTAATGCTTAATTTCCTCTGTGGTGGCGCTGCAGGGGAACTGAACACTTGCTTCTGGGTTCTCTCGCTGATCACAACTGATCATTTTGTAAAAAAAAAAAATTAAAAAATGGATCGGATTCTTATGTTCCTGGTTAGTTACCTTAATCCCTTCTCGACATTTGTTGTATAGATACTTCATGGAAAGCTACTGCTTCCCGCCTTTTGCCGTATCCATACGACAAATGGTGAACACCGGCCCAGAAGCTGAGTTGGTGCCCCCATACCTGGGTGTCGGCTGCATGTTATAGCTGACACCCTGGGGAAATGGTGAGGTCCGAAGTTTGCTCCGATCCCCGCTATTAACCCCTTAAATGCAGCAGTCAAAAGCGATCGCTGAATTCAAGGTGTTTGCAGCTCATCTGCACCCCAGCAATGAAATTGCCGGGATGCCGGTGTCTGCAAAGACAACCGGAGGCCTAACACTGGCCTCCCGGTATCGAAAGCGATCGCTGCATCTTAGTGGTTGGCAGCAGATCGGCAGCTCTGCACTGCAATCGCAGGACTGCCGACTGCAACTATGGCAATAGGAGGCCTAACAATGGCATCCTGCTTTGCCATTATGGAAGCCAATTAGGCCCTGCCCGGGGGCGAAGCCTAATCGGCTTGTTGTTAGTGAATGACTGACAGATCTAATACATTGCACTACGTAGATAGTGCAATGTATTAGAAAAATAATCTGACAGTTGGACCTTCAAGTCCCATAGTTGGACTAAAGAAAAGTTTAAAAAAGTGTAAAAATAAAAGTTGTTAAAAATAAAATAAAAGTTTCAAGTGATAAAATAAAACAAAACACTATCGCCCTTTTTCTCTTATCAAGTCCTTTATTATTGAAAAAAATAAACAAACCATACATATTTGGTATTGCCGCGTCCATAATGTCCTGAACTATAAAAATATTATGTTATTCATTCTACGCGGTGAATGGCGTAAAAAAACCTTAAAAAACAATGCCAGAATTTCGGTTTTTTGGTCACTTTGCCTTACAAAAATTGGAATAAAAAGGGATCAAAAAGTCGCATGTATCCAAAAATAGTACGAATACTAGCTACAGCTTGTCCTGCAAAAAAAAACAAGCCCTCATACAGCTCCGTCGACTAAAAAATGTAAAAGTTATTGTTCTCAGAACATGGCGACAGAAAAAATACCTTATTTTTACAAAAGTAATTTTATTGTGCAAAAAGTTATAAAACTTAAAAATTGCTATAAATTTGATATCGCCGTAATCGTACTGACCCGCAGATTAAGTTAACATGTAATTTATGACACGTGGTGAACGTTGTATAAAAAAAAGAAAAATGCCAGAATTGCTGTTTTTTGGTCACCTTGCCTCCCAAAAAATAGGATAAAAAGTTGCATGTACCCCAAAATGGTACCAATAATAATTACAGCTCGTCCTGAAAAAAAAACAGCCCTAATATCACTACGTCTATGAAAAAAATAATTTGTTAAGGCTCTAATATGTCAGGAAAGCAAAATATGCAGTTGTGCCGGCCCGAGGGGAACGTTTCTTCTCTTTCAAAAGGCAATTTATCAAGGCCCCAAAATTAGGGAACCAGGAAGGGGAGGGCCCAAACATATCTGCTGGAAGCGAGGGTGCCCGTATTATAGCAGGACGACAGTTCCCACCAAAATTCCCCAAACTGTAAAGGTGCGGAGTGTGGACGAAAAGAGGATAAGAAAGGACATTTATCAGCGCGACACCGGCCTGTGCAGAGAGGATTGCTTCACAGCGTAACAAATATTTATGGATTATTTTGTTTTTTAAAACATTATTATACCACCTGACTATGCCCCTGATGTACTCTGCCCAGCTTACATATGCCCCCACATTATAAACTAAAATACCAGTAAAACTCCAAACAAAACTACTACAAATCAAAATCAACGCTCCAAAAGCAAAAAATGGCGCTCCCTCTCTTCTGAATCCTACAGTGTGCCCAAACACCTGTTTACTTCCACATATATGGCATCACCATACCCGGGAGCACACTTTTAACAATTTTTGGGGTGTGTGTCTCCAGTGGCACAAGTTATGCATGGCATATTTGCCACTGAAATGGCATATCTAGGGAAAAATTAAAATTTTTACTTTGCACCATCCACATCACAATCATTTATGGAAAAGACCTCTAGGGTGAAAATGCTCACTGCACCCCTTAATAAATGCCTTGAAGGGTTTAGTTTCCAAAATGGGGTCACTTCTCAGGGGTTTCTTTTATTATTTCACATAAGAGCCTCTGCAATTGTGAACCAATACTGTGTATGTCGCCAAACGAGGCCTCAACTTCGCATGGTACTCTTTCACTCCTGAGCCTGGTCGAATATCCATGCAAAAGATTATTGCCCCATGTAGGGTGGTTCTAAAACCGGGAAACACAGCATAATAATTAGGGAGCTGTCTTGTTATGGTGGCACAAACTGGGCAACACATATTGGTACATCTATGCAAAAAATCCCATTTTCACTCTGCAACATCGAGTGCACACTAATTTCTGCAAAACACCTGCCTGGTTAACATGCTCAGTACACCCCTAGATGAATACCTTGAGGGTGTAGTTTCCAAAATGGGGTCAATTCTGGGGTGTTTCCACTGCTTTGTTCCCACAGGGGCTTTGCAAATGTGACATAGCGACCATAAACCGATCCAGCAAAATCTGCACTCCAAAAGCCAAATGGCGCTCCTTCCCTTCTGATCCCTGTCGTGTGTCCAAACAGCAGTTTATGACCACAAATGTTGTATTGCCGTACGAGGGAGAAGTTGATTTACAAATGTTGGGGTTCTTTTGTTCCTTTATTTGTGGAGAAAATGAAACATTTTGAGCTAAAGCTACATCTTATTGAAGAAAAAGGATTTTTTTTTTATTTTCACTGCCCGTACTCTGGAGAAGTTGCTTTACAAATGTTGGAGGGATTTTTCTCCTTTATTCCTTATGGAAATAATTTTTTTATAGCTACAGTACGACAACATCTTATTGGAAAAAATAAAACTTTTCTTTTTCACGTCCAAATTCTAATAAAACCTATGAAACAACTATGGGGTCAAATGCTCACTACACCCCTAGATGAATCCTCAAGGGGTGTAGTTTCCTAAATGGAGTAACTTTTTGGGCATTTTCATGATTTTGGTCCCTCAGGGGCTTTGCAACATGGTTTTGGTCCCTCAGGGGCTTTGCAAATGCAACATGGCCTCCGCAAACCATTCCTGCTAAATTTGAGCTCCAAAAGTCAAATGGCGCTCCTTCCGTTCTAAGCCGTGCTGTGTGGTTTATGACCACATGTGGGGTACAGTTTTACTCAGGAGAAATTGCTTTACATATGTTGCAGTGCTTTTTCTCCTTTAATCCTTGTGAAAATGAGAAAAAAATAGCTAAACCTACATTTTCTTTGAAAAAACATTTAAATTTTCATGGCCTACTTCCAATAATTTAGCCAAAAAACCTGTTGGTTAAAAATGCTCACTATACCCCTAGATAATTTCCTTAAGGGGCGTAGTTTCCAAAATGGGGTCACTTGTGGGGGGTTTTCACTGTTTTGTCCCCTCAGGGGCTGTGCAAATGCGACTTGGCCTCCCAAAAAAATTCCTGCTAAATTTGAGCTCCAAGAGCCAAATGGCGCTCTTTCCCTTCTAAGTCCTGCCGTGTGTCCAAACAGCCATTTATGACCACATGTGGGGTATTGTTTTACTCAGGACAAATTGCTTTACAAATGTTGCAGTGCTTTTTCTCATTTAGTCCTTGTGGAAATGATAAAAAATTAGCTAAACCTATATTTTCTTTGAAAAAATTTTGATTTTAATTTTCACGGCCTATTTCAAGAGCAAATTTTTCCATTGATGTAAAGTCCAATGTGTCACAAGAAAACAATCTCAGAATTGCTTGGATAGGTAAAAGCATTCCGCAGTTATTACCACATAAAGTGAAACATGACAGATTTGAAAAATGACGCTCTGTCAGGAAGGTCAAAAGTGGCAAAGTGCGAAGGGGTTAACAGATCATGATAATCTTGTTATTTTGTGTGAATATAGCTTACATGATACATCCAAAATGGGGTACTCTACAGTAATGTACGTGTACTTTCAACTTTTTCATATACTTACGAGTTAAATTGCAAGATTGAGTTGTAGCCATATGGTAGCTGAAAAGTATCTCCTCCATCCAAGATAAAATTGCTGTAATCCCCTATTTAAGAAAAAATAATGAGATATCAGTCTCGTGATCCTTCAAGTCAACATTGTGCATGAATTCATGTGGTACCAGAGTGTATTTTATACAGGAAGGCATATCAAGGCTCAATATCTGTCTACCTTCAACCTTCCCAACATACGACCAACACCTGAAAAACATAACAGCATCAAGTACCATATTAGTACATGAACAGTAAACACATTAAAGGGGGTTTCTGTTTTTTTTGTACATAAAGCTTAAAGAGACTTCTGGAAATGTACGTTGATAGCCTATCCTTAGGTCAGGATATCAATGTGTGATGAGTGGAGGTCCATACCCCGGAAACCCCAATAATCAGCAGAAGAAGATGCTGCATCTCTACAGGCACAGCAGCACATCCATGCACATGATCAGTGGGGGTGGGGGGGTCCCTGGGTCAAATCCCCACTGATCACACAATGGTTGCCTATATTAAGGATAGGCTATCAAAGTATATTCCCATAAAATTAATTTACAATAAAAAGTTCTTCCATTTTTTTGAACATACATGGCATTTTATTTCCTCACCATTTCCAAGCCCTTATTTTGCTGTCAGTGAATGAAAACATACATTTAGAGGTTAAAAACCTGTAAAGACCAGAACCTTCTCACACTGGGAGTTTACTACACTTATATCCAGTGTAGACAATACTCTCTGGTCTAGCTCGCTCCAATGTATCAGTGTAGGTAGCCTTGACTGTTAGGCTTACAGAGGATAGCTTAGATTACATACCACTGTAGCAAATTCCCAGCTGCGAGAAAGAAGAATTTTGCTATTTACTGACTGCAAAAAGCTTGAAAATAGTGAAGAATGGAAAATCTAAATTTTTTATACATTTGCAAAACTAATAGAGTACTTATACTATAATTTAAGGGGTATTCCCATCATAAATACTTGAGAGGTAAGGGTCCCAACCCTGGGGCCCTCACCCATCGAGAGATCTGTGAATCCATGACCCCAGTTCAGGACGACCACACTCCCCATAGAAGTGAATGGAGAGTTGGCTGCACACTGGGAGTTACAAAAAAAGCCAAGAGCGCTGTTGGGTGCCTCGGTAGCTGGACTCATGGCTATAATATTAAAGAGGTTGTTTGTGATGAGACAACCCCTCTGATTTTCATTCTTCATGGATTCATTTTTGTGGACACTGTTATAGTTAAGCTTAAATGATAGATTTCCATACCCTCCTCCAGTCTCTATACTGATATAGTCGTGTTCATTGCTTCTATTGACAAACTGTACACAGGTCATAATCTCAAATTCCTTCATGAGCGTATCGAACATTGATATTTCGAAACTAGCTGGAAACAGAAGAACAGAGTTATGTTTTTAGGTTTCAAATATTGACAAACTTCATCTCTAGACACAAGTATCTCAGGTCAGATCTATAATAGGGATAACTTACAATAATCAGGGGACACGACAAACGGAACTATTACCATTCCATTTGCTGATTTTTTTCCATTGGCACCCAGGACATACTTTGGCACTACGTGAGTGTTTAACGTTAATGTCACCACCCACAAGGAAGACAGCGATGTCTGCGATGAGAAAGGACAAATAGTTAGATCTATATTGACAGATTTTCACAATGATGAAAAAAAATAAAAAATTGCCCCAAAAAGTTTTGTTTATCAATACAATGCAGTAATTTCATTAGCAAATATTACACACATCTCACCTTTGTTTGCTTCCTTAATTATTTCAAACATTGCTCTGCTGTCAGCGTAAGGATAAGGGGCAATTGCTAAAAAAAAAAAAAGAAATTAAAATGTAATACCAAAGTAGCAGCACAAATGTTAGAACATTTTTACCCTTAGCAAAACACTGCGTTCACTAGAGTTCTCTTATGGTGATTTTTGGGGAGAATTGTGTTTACCTAAATTTCAGGAGATTCAAGTAACGCCTCTGCAAGAACATAATTTGAACAATGCAAATAGGGGCATCAATGTTGGATTAGAAATAAGAAACACCAGCACAATAATGATATTTCCCATCCTAGCCTCACAATTTCAGCAAAACAATGCTCAAGATGCAATTGTTCTCTCACTGTACGGATAACATCTACCATGCAAGATCATTATAATTCACATAGGCAACAATTTTCGTGATACATAATAACCATCTGTAGAAACAAAAAAATCTGTGCCAAAAGCAGACTAGCCTCTATTGAACATGTTGAATACTGACAAAATAAAGTATGTTTTCCATTTGATAATACAGTGAGTACTCTTCTATGTGTTTTTAGAGTCAGGAAGAAGCAGAGAAAGCTTAAGATTTTTGTCATTTTTATACATTTGTATTGGCAGAGTTAGTACAAGTGAGGATGGAGCAACTTTAAAGTGGCAATTGGATAGGTGAACTGAATTACTAGTAACTGTTTTATTACTGACTATGGAAACCATAACAAAAAGCATGAGGGAAAGAAGGAAAATTAGCAGAGTTAATTGGGAGAAGAAAAATGGAAATAAGGTTAGATAGATAGATAGAAAAATCTTAACTTACTTTTTCCAGCATCTTTTGTTTTCTATGAGAAAATAGAGACATGTTTATATTGGGAGAATGAGAAAAGTACTAAATACAGGTCTTTCTACCTCTCCTTGTAAGAGAAGCATGGGATACAGTTACAGTTCAGAGACTGAAGCATCCTTACTTACATTTATTGGTGTCGCCTGAATGAGTAAACAGCCAACTAACCACAGCAACATGATACTAAGTGCCATTATCTTGTGTGTCAAGTTTCTCTCTTCTGCTAGTACATGTGCATCATAGACTCTATTTAAACCAAAAATCGGGGATGAAACAGCCAATCATCACACGGGCATGTGATCATAAAGAGGGAGTGACCCCCCCCAAGGAAGGATTGTAATGTGATAGGGTCCACCCACATATAGGCTGGATTTACATACACACAATGAAGAATAATATCATTATCCGGATAATTGGTACCGTATATTCCCAGATATCTTGTTAGGATTAAATTAATTCTTAACCAAAAAATTTTGCTCCAATCTTGCCATAAAAATAAATCCAGCACGCCGATTCTAATGAACTGGCCTGCACAAATTCAGGAATTAATCCGTGACCTGTGTACAAGAAGATCCAGGCAGTGCTACTGAGTCCACACATTAGGTGGAGAGAAGAAATCAAAAGAACACCAGGGGGCACCAAACCATGTATGTAACAAAAATATCTGCACATGGGAACGTTTTTAAAAAAAATTACAATTGAAAAATTTTCTGTTTTGTGAGATGTAACAACACAAAATTTATTAACCCCTTCCCGCTGCAGCCACTTTTGACCTTCCTGACAGAGCCTCATTTTTCAAATCTGACATGTTTCACTTTATGTGGTAAGAACTTTGGAACTTGTGGAAAAACACCAATATTAAGAGAAAATTTGCAAATATTAGCACTTTTCGAAATTTCAATGTATCTGCTTGTAAGACATGCAGTAATACCACACATAATAGTTACTACTTAACATTTTTAATACGTCTACTTTATGTTTGCATCGTTTTTTTAACATCCTTTTATTTTCCTAGGACGTTACAAGGCTTATAAGTTTAACAGAAATTTCCCACATTTTTTAGAAAATGTCAAAAGCCTATTTTTCTAGGGACTAGTTCAGTTCTGAAGTGGCTTTGAGGGGACTATATATTAGAAAGCCCCCATAAATCACCCCATTTTAAAACTGCTCCCCTCAAAGTATTCAAAACAGCATTTAGAAAGTTTCTTAACCCTTTAAACTTTTTACGAATTAAAGCAAAGTGGAGGTCAAATTTACAAATTTCATCTATTTTGCAGAAATTCCATTTTAATCAATTTTTTCTGTAACACAGAAGGTTTTATCAGAGAAACACTAATTAATATTAATTGCCCAGATTCTGCAGTTTTTATAAATAACTCACATGTCCTAGTGTCCTAATGGACCGAAAAACAGGCCTCAAAAGCAAAGGAGTACCTAGTGGATTTTGGGGCATTCTTTTTATTGGGGTATGTTCAAACGGGCTATTTTAACCATTTAACCATTTTTTCGGGGCGTAAACGTCCAGAAAAACGGCTGGAAAATCGGAAGCAGAATGCCTTCAAACATCTGCTCATTGATTTCAATGCGAAAACGGTCATTGACTCTATAGACAAACAGCTCCAAAAACGGCCTAAAAAATGCAGCAAAAAACGCGAGGTGCTAAAAATACTGCTTTTTCCCTTGAAAACAGCTCTGTATTTTGAGACGTTTTTTAGTAAGCGTGTGAATATACCCTTGGATTAAATTTTAGGCACTATGTCAGGTTAGAATGGGTCTTGTGGAGCCAAAACAAAGGAAACACCCCCAAAAATACCCTATTTTGGCAACTAGATGCCACAAGGAATTCATCTAGGGGTGTAGTGAGCATTTTGACTCCACAGGTGTTTCATAGATTTTATTAGAATTTGGACGTGAAAATGAAAAGTTTTATTTTTTTCCAATAAGATGTTGTTGTACTGTAGCTATAAAAAAATATTTCCATAAGGAATAAAGGAGAAAAAGCCCTCCAACATTTGTAAAGCAACTTCTCCAGAGTACGGAAATACCGCATATTTGGTAATAAATTGCTGTTTGGGCACATCGCAGGGCTCAGAAAGATTGGAGTGCAGGATTGGTTTCTCGGTACCATGTCGCTTTTGCAAAGCCCATAAGATACCAGTACAGTGGAAACTCCCCAAAAGTGACTCCACTTGGGAAACTACACCCCTTGAGGAATTCATCTAGGGGTGTAGTGAGCATTTTGGCCCCACAGGCGTTTCATAGATTTTATTAGAATTGGACAGTGAAAATAAAAATGAATTTTTTATCAATAAGATGTAGCTTTAGCTCAAAATTTTTTATTTTCTCCACAAATAAAGGAGAAATAGAACCCCGACATTTGGAAAGAAACTTCTCCAGAATTCGTAAATACCCTATATTTGGTCATAAACTGCGGTTTCAGCACATGGCAGTGCTCAGAAGGGAAGGAGCACCATTTGCTAGAATCGTTTTTGGGTGCTGTGTCGCATTTGCAAAGCTCCTGTGGGACCAAAACAGTGGAAATCCCCCAATAGTTACCTCATTTTGGAAACTACACCCCTCAAGGTATTCACCTGGTAGTGGACTGAGCATGTTAACCCCACAGGTGTTTTCCAGAAATTAGTGTGCACTCGATGTTGCAGAGTGAAAATGGCAATTTTACCATGGATTTGCCATTTCAGTGTCCAATATGTTGTGTCCAGCATGTGTTACCATGAAAACGCAGCTCTCTAATTAATATGCAGAGTTTCCTGGTTTTAGAAACACCCTACATGTGGCCCTAATCTTTTACCTGGACGATCAACAGGTTTCAGGAGTGAAAGAGTACCATGCAAAATTGAGGCCTAATTTGGCGATTTACAAAGTATTGGTTCACATCTGCAGGACTGATGTGAAATAAGAAAATAAACCCCTGAAAAGTGACTCAATTTTGGAAACTACACCCCTAAAAGCATTTATTAAGGGGTGTAGTGAGCATTTTCACCCCACAGGTCTTTTCCATAAATTATTGCCCTGAGGATGGTGCAAAGTAAAAATTGAAATTTTTCCCCAGATGTGATATTTCAGTGGCAAACTTGTTGTGCCACTGGAGACACTCACTACAAAAATTGTTAAAACGGTTCTCTGGATATGGTGATGCCATATATGTGGATGTAGGGCTCAGAATAGAGGGAGCGCTATTTTGCTTTTGGAGCGTGGATTTTGCTTGGTAGTAGTTTTATTTGGAGTTTTACTGACATTTCAGTTTATAATGTAGGGGGTACATGTATGCTGGGCAGAGTACATCAGGGGCATAGTCAGGTGGTAGAATAATGGGGTAAAAAAAACAATAAAATAATCCATAGATGTGTGTTACGCTGTGGAGCAATCCTTTCTGCACAGGCCGGTGTCGCACTGATAAATGTCCTTTCTTATCCCCTATTTGGTCCACACTCTGCACATTTGCAGTTTGGGGAATTTTGCTGGGGAAGTGTTGTCCTGGTATAATACAGGCACCCTCGCTTCAAGCAGATATGTTTGGGCCCTCCCTTTTCTGGTTCCATAATATTAGGGTCTTAATAATCGCCTATTGAAACAGAAGAAATGTTCCCCCCGGGCCTGCACACATGCATATTTCTTCTTTCCTGACTTATTGGAGCCATAACATTTTTTTTTATATATAGACGTAATGGTATCAGGGCTGTTTTTTTGTAGGATGAGCTGTAGTTTTTATTATTACCATTTTGAGGTACATGCGACTTTTTGATCACATTTTGTCCTATTATTTGGGAGGCAAGGAGACCAAGAAACAGCAATTCTGGCATCGTTTTCTAGGTTTCCTTTTATGCAGCATTCACCGTGCGTTATAAATGACATGTTAACTTTATTCTGCGGGTGAGTATGATTCCGGCGATACCAAATTCATAGCGCTTTTTTATAACTTTTTGCACAATAAAATTACTTTTGTAAAAAATTATGTCTTTTTTCTGTCACCATGTTTTGAGAACCCTAACTTTCTAATTTTTTTGTCGAGGGATCTGTATGAGTGCTTGTTTTTTGCGAGACGAGCTATTGTTTTTATTGATATAGTTTTTCGATACATGCAAATTTTTAATCACTTTTTATTCAAATTTTTGGAAGGCAAAGTGACAATAAAACAGCAATTATATATGATAGTATAATGGTTGCCTTCTTGAACACAAAAAAAATACATGGAAATATACCCAACATTTCCTTAATTAGTTTGAAACATCTTGTCTCCAAAGTATACGTACATATATTTTTTAGACAAAGAACAGATATATCCACCAACAAAGTAATAGACATTACTCACGCCTTGATGCAAAATCTTGAATCCGGTCGCGCAATGTTTTGGCTCAATAGCGTTCCTCAAGCTCGATTTTAATGCAGATCACGGGAGTCCAGGAATTTAGATATAACACATGTCCAGCCCCGCATGAGCAATCCACTGGTCGCATCTATTCTAGACCCAATCAGTGGATGCCGATGCACTTGTGGCACACGTGTGCATAGACAGACGCAATATAGGACTGCAGACGCTGGTACTTGGGACACATGTTGACTTACCCATGGCGCCATAATGGTACATAGCTATCAATTATTGCAGCGTATATATTGACTACACACGCAGCTATCTATATAAAAATTCTTGATTCAGCCACTGTTTTTAACAGACCCCTGAGGAAGCCGGGTCCCTCCGGCTATACGCGTGGGGAAGGGATTGAGGCCAGCTTTACACTTAGTGCCCATTCAGCTGGTTTACCTTGTCCAGGCTTTCCCATCTTGAGATCATAAGTAGCCACAGTTGGTATTGTATATTGCACATGGCACTTTATATATGTATATTTATGTAGCATTTGTTGCATTGTATTCTTTACCATAATTGATTTTCTTGCTGGGTTGGACTAGTGTGTATCTATGTCTTACATTAGTGCCGGTCTCTGGTCACGTGTCTTATTTTGGACCTGGCTTTGATACTACAATATATGGAGTTTTGCCCGCTTTGTTTTGTGTGTTTTTTTAACGTTTTTCTTTATCGTTTTTAGTTCTTGTATTTCAGAATCAAGTCATTTTGTGATTGCTGTAATTCTCATAGCAGAGCAGTATTAGTCACTGAAACCGTAAAGTTGGGCGTACATACTTTAAATCACTGGTTTCCCGACTCAACCATAAGCTTGCTTGTTCAGCTTGGCTTTCCCTATCTTCAATGGTGAGAGGGGAATAATCCGCTGCCAAAATCCCTCTTGCAGCGGCTTATTTCCCACTGGAACAAAAAATTGGACATGTTGATCTCCATCATGCCCAATCCTTCGTTCCACGACAGCAGATGTTGGAGACCCCCATACACATCGGGTAGTCAGCCAAATCTGCAGACATTGGCGGGTTCAGATAAAATTCATCTGAATGTCATCTGAATGTCATCTTTGTCATGTGACTGGCCCCACTGTACTCTATGTATAAGCAGTAGCAGTAGTACATCAAGTACATAGAGTACAGCGAGCCGAAGAGTCCTATCGTCATCAAATAAGACTCTTCAATGGATAGAGGGGAATAATCCACTACCAAAATCTCTCTTGCAGTGGCTTATTTCCCACGGGAGCAAAAAACTGGACATGTTGAAATCCAACATGCCCAATACTTCTTTCCACGACGGCAGATATTGGAGACCCCTATACACATTGGATAGTCAGCCAATCCTGCAGACATTGGCGGGTTCGGATAAAATTTATCTGAATTTCATCTGAATGTCATCTGGTGCAGTGGCATCTGGTAGATAAGAGGACAGCAGAAACGAGAAGAGGTGATTATGTTGTCAGGACGCAGGACACATAGGAGATTTGCCTATGTATAAGCAGTAGCAGTAGTACATCGATTACATGGAGTACAGCGGGGCCGGTCACATGACTAATTCGTATTGTCATCAAAGAAGATTGTGCAACTAAGCTTCCGGTCCCCAGGCAGCACTTTAAAAATATATGTAAATCTCAGAATCAGCGTAAAGGGGGACCATGATGTATATTAGTGAGTGTACTCACATACTGCAGAGAGTACACTGCTAATAATTTTTGGTCCCCACATAACCCCTTTAAGTTTTGTTACTGTTGTTTTACTCACTACATACGTTGAATTTTGGTCCCACATGTCTACCTATAACCCTAGTCTTAATCTTAGGACCCTTTAGTGGGGAGCAGTATGTGTCACCTGCAGGCTACTGTTTATCATGGTCAATGCATTATGCATTAGGGATATTAAGGAGGTCTGACAGAATAGTTACAGCCGAAAATTCAGGTTTATTTCGCTTTGTGTTTAGTGCTATGTGATTATTATGAAGATCTTTGAGTAAACAGGACTTTAGAGTGAAACGGAATTGAAGATTATAGTGAATAGCCGGTTTCATGAAGAAAGTAACAGTACAGTAAATGGTCTCATTATTTTTGTCAAATTACCGTCTTGGGTGGTGGAAGAGGTGACAAGTACTGGTCAGTTGTGTTCATGTTTGTCCTGGGGATAGTTTGAGATCTTGCTGTGAATGGGATGTTAAATTCTTTTGTATCATTGACACACAAAGAACAATTATTTTTGAAGGGCTACTGTAACGATTCTAACGGCTTCTGACCTTCTCCACCTGCAGGTGTAACGTGACCTGCAGGGCATATTTCTAGTGCAAGAAAGAAACACATCCTGTGCGCCTGCACACATACACACACACACATATACAATGTCGTTATTTTTTCCAAACCCTATAATTCAGTAACGTGTAGAACCACTTTTAGTAACAATAACTTGAAGGAAATGTCTTCTGTATACATTTTTTAGTCTCGCACATCATTTAAGAGATTTTTTTTCCCACTCTACTTTACAACATTGCTTCAGTTCATTGCTGTTTGAGGGTATTCAGGCCCTTTTACACTGGCCAATTATCGGGAAAAAGAGCGGTCATAGAACGCTGGTTCCCGATCTTTGCCCTGTGTAACAAGCATTCGTCCCCATACATATCTCCTTGTGAAAGGAGCAAACGAGCGCCAATCAAGGAGCTGTCTCGTTCATCGGTGCTCGTTTACATGGCCCACGTCGGGCCATGTAAAAGGACCCTTAGTTTATGCAAAGCTTTCTTAAGACCAATAAGGTTGAGATCTGGACTTTGCCTTGTCCTGTCCTCACCTTTAGCCAGATTCAGTGGCGTAGCTAGCGGTGGGGGCACCATGATCGGCAAGGCCACGCTACAGTATTAACGGAGAAAGGAGGGGAAAAAAATGGATCGTCTGGAGGCGCTGCTGCGTGGCAAAATTTGTAGAAATGACGGTAAAGTCCAGATATAATAAAATCGTTTATTTCAATATGTGGCTACGCGTTTCAACGCTGAACGAGCGTCTTCTTCAGGCCATGTACACATTGTGCTTCTGACACTTTATATAACATAGTGAGTTCAAATTAACAGGAGTGAAAAACCGCCAAATCTGCCGAGGTCAGAGTGCGACCGTGACGTCACACCCGGTTTTTTTCAACTAAAGGGCAGTTAAAACAGATGAACCATTATAAAAATAAATACTTCCTTTTGTTTACAAAACATAGACACTTGATGATTGGGATACAGTGGGATAGTGCCTGAATTGTATAAATTACAGAAATAACCTAAAAGTAGTGGTCTTTAAAAGCCGGGAGTGTGTTCTCATCTGCAATGCATTAAAACAGGTGTATTAAAACCAGTAAAACAAGCTCTGAATTGACAATTTTATATTTTTATATAAAAGATTAGTTAAACTTTCAATATTGTTGATAAGTTTAGCGTGAAGTAACTTTGTAATGAAAGTAGTTGTGTTGCTAGGTTACACTGAGAACGCTTGGTTGAGCCGGTATCACATCCTTCAGATAGGGGTCATGTTTTATAATATGCCAATGTTTGTGCAGGATGGCCCTGACTGCTTTGTTCCCTTGATTGAAAGTAGTGATAAAATTCGTATTGTATTTATTGGATTCTAATTTTTTATGTGTTGGATTTATACAGAAGTTTTGGGACAACTCTGAGGCTTTACGACGTGCACCTTTGATGAGGTTCAAAGGGAAATTCTTAAATTCTTAAAGGTTCAAGGAGAAGAATTTCCTTTTGAACCTCATCAAAGGTGCACGTCGTAAAGCCTCAGAGTTGTCCCAAAACTTCTGTATAAATCCAACACATAAAAAATTAGAATCCAATAAATACAATACGAATTTTATCACTACTTTCAATCAAGGGAACAAAGCAGTCAGGGCCATCCTGCACAAACATTGGCATATTATAAAACATGACCCCTATCTGAAGGATGTGATACCGGCTCAACCAAGCATCACATTCAGACGGTCTCTGACTTTGAAAAACATCCTAGCCCCTAGCAGGGTTCGGAAACCGAAAATGCCGCAAACAAACTTTTTGTCCACATTAAATGGCTCTTTTAAATGTGGTCACTCACGGTGTCTATGTTGTAACAGCATCACTCACAAGAAATATACATACACATCCACCGTCACAAAAGAATTATTTACTATTAAGTCATTCCTCAATTGCAGTAGTTCCTACGTAATTTACCTAATGGAATGTACCTGCCATTTACAATATATAGGGAGAACCACACAATGTCTGCCATCCAGATTGAACAAACATCGATTTAATGTGAACACGGGCTTTCTAAAACACAGCTTGTCCCGTCATTTCTCCCAGGTACACAATTGCCAGTTCAACCAAATCAACATTACACCAATTGAGGACATCCATCTAGATGTCCCCAATAGGTTCAACAAACTCAAACAGAGGGAAAATTATTGGATATTCAGACTACAAACACTACACCCAGGGGGTCTTAATGACATCTCTGAGTCCACATTAGATTAATATATCTTAATTTCAGGCAACGTGATCAACAAAAGCCATTGCTAACATGTTCATAACAGTGAAATTAAAATAATATATAATAATAAAATAAGAATATAATTATCCCTAATGGGTGCTCCTTCAGGCATACCTACTATCTTATATCAATATCGATGTAAACCATTTGATGTGATAACTAAAAAGTTTGTCACTATGCCATTACCATTCATTATCTTATATATGCCAAATAAATACACATAGAAGTATTCTTACTTCTTCATCAACTTACCTATGTTCCGTTTGGCCCATCATGTCTTGTTCCCCCTGATGTCTTGACTTTCCTTGGTTGTCCCGGCCACGGAGACGCGTCTCAGCGTTCTCAGTGTAACCTAGCAACACATCTACTTTCATTACAAAGTTACTTCACGCTAAACTTATCAACAATATTGAAAGTTTCACTAATCATTTATATAAAAATATAAAATTGTCAATTCAGAGCTTGTTTTACTGGTTTTAATACACCTGTTTTAATGCATTGCAGATGAGAACACACTCCCGGCTTTTAAAGACCACTACTTTTAGGTTATTTCTGTAATTTATACAATTCAGGCACTATCCCACTGTATCCCTATCATCAAGTGTCTATGTTTTGTAAACAAAAGAAAGTATTTATTTTTATAATGGTTCATTTCTGTTTTAACTGCCCTTTTGTTGAAAAAACCGGGTGTGACATCACGGTCGCACTCTGACCTCGGCAGATTTGGCGGTTTTTCACTCCTGTTAATTTGAACTCACTATGTTATATAAAGTGTCAGAAGCACAATGTGTACATGGCCTGAGGAAGACGCTCGTTCAGCATTGAAACGCGTAGCCACATATTGAAATAAACGATTTTATTATATCTGGACTTTACCGTCATTTCTACAAATTTCGCCACGCAGCAGCGCCTCCAGACGATCCATTTTTTTCTCCTCCTTTCTCCGTTAATCAAGCGGTCCCTTCTGGGAACTGATCCGGATCTGGCAGCAGCATATGTGGATCTACCCTTACGCTTTAAACATCCTACCTAGGTGAGCATGGTAATTGCCCCCTTGCTTCACCCACCTAACATATTGACCTGCACAAGGTGGCGCCGTGTGTTTTTTGCTCTCTCTCTCTTCACGCTACAGTATTAGCAGACGTGCCGCATGCTAGGCACGTCTGCTAGAGCACACGTCTGACTCTGCCCATTAGGAGCAGAAGAAGCCTGCGTGAGGAGAGGGTGAGTAAGCACCCCTCCCTGATCGATACAGTTATTTAGTTAGGGTTACACAGGGATAATAGGTGGTATATATAGCGAACATGGGGGTTAATACATGATTAATACAGGGATGGCTGGACTACCCATCATCCCTGTATATTACCCCTATCATCCCTGTGTATAACAACTATCATTCCTGTATATAACCCCCATCATCACTGTATATACCAGCCAGGCTGGTATATACAGAGATGATGGGGGTTATATACAGGGATGATGGGGTTATATACAAGGATGATGGGAGTTATATAGTGATGATGGCTGGACCAGGCATCATCCCTGTATATAACCCCATCATCCCTGTATATACCAGCCATTATTCCTGCATATAACCCCCATCATCCCTGTATATAACCTCCATCATCCCTGTGTATAACCCCCATCATTCCTGTATATACCAGCCATCATCCCTGTATATAACCTCCATTAATCATCCCTGTATATACCAACCATCATCCCTGTATATAACCTCCACCATCCCTGTGTATACCAGCGATCATCCCTGTATATAACCTCCATCATCCCTATATATAATCTCCATCATCCCTGTATATACCAACCATCATCCCTGTATATAGGGATGATGGAGGGGTTATATACAGGGATGATGGCTGGTATATACATTAACAGGGATGATGGTTGGTATATACAGGGATAATGGCTGGTATATACAGTAACAGGGATAATGGTTGGTATATACAGAGGTCTACAACTCTTTATAATTCAAACTCCGCTGTCAGATGTCAGAGAAATGATTGAAGTCTATGTACACTATTTTTTTTTTTTTTACAAAAGTAAAAATAATTTTTAGCAAAATCGAATTAGAAATTTGCACCAAACACGGGGGCGTGGCCTAGAGGTGAATGTGAGAGGACGTGTGTGACCGGAGCTCCTGCTGTAATCATCCTTTAAGGTCCATATATCCCGTAAAACTCGGGGACAATAGCTTCCCCAGGGGCTTACCAGAGTCTGGAGGTGGAGGAGCACGAATACCCGGCCATAATGACGCGCTCTAAGAAGCAGAAGTCGCCGCCAGCGAGTCCCGGGTCCCGCGCTCAAGATGGCGCCGAGGAGAAGGAAGGCCGCAATAGAGGCCTCCGGCAGGAAGTGGTGGAGAAGCTGGAGAGGTTCGCCCGCACGCCGAGAGCAGGGGGGGCGGCTGCACAGCAGCGAAAGTCGGCTGGAGATCAGGCAGCTGGAAGCTCATCATATGGATCCAGGTATTCTCCTTTGGCGGGGGACATGAGAAGTGAGGAGGAGGAGGAGGAGGAGGAGATGAGTGGCGCCATGCAGGATCAGCCAGGTGCTGGAGGGAAAAGTGGAGTAAGGAAGGAGGAACCCTCCCTAAAGGACATTTTGGCAGCGGTGAAGCAGAATTCTATGGTCCTTAATACCTTAGCAAGTCAGATGGGTGGATTGAAGGAGGACATTTTGCTGCTCAGGAATGATTTGCAGAAAGTTGCGGAACGCACCACTGCCGTGGAAGGGAGAGTCTCAGACATGGAGGATGCGATTCCTCACATAAAGCAGGATGTATAGGCACATTCGCAGGCAGTGGCGACATTGATGGCTAAGACAGACGATATGGAAAATCGGCTGAGACGAAATAACGTGCGCCTTGTGGGGGTTCCGGAAAGAGTGGAGGGAACGAATCCGGATGACTTCTTTGAAAAGTGGCTGATAGACACATTTGGTAGAGAGGAATTGACCCCTTTATTTGCGGTGGAGAGAGCGCACAGGGTGCCGACCAGACCTGGCCCTCCGGGAAGGCCGCCGAGACCGGTGCTGATAAAGATTCTACATTATAAAGATAGAGACACGATCCTGAGGAAAGCTAGAGAACGTCAAGACATCTCCTTTAATGGGGTGAAAGTGTCCTTCTTCCCGGACTTCTCTTTGGAAGTACAACGAAAAAGATCACAGTTTATGGATATAAAAAGACGACTAAGGGCATTACAAGTGCAATATTCCATGATGTATCCTGCCCGTTTGAGAGTGGTGGCGCTGGGAACAACTTCTTTTTTTGAGACACCGAGAGAAGCGGTTAGATGGTTGGATAGCCATGAAAGTCAGCTGAGACCGGCAGAGGGACGGCGTTGATCCGGAACAGACCGGCTGACAAAAGGAGGCTGGGGATGCGGGACTGAACCAGGTGTCGTAGGGAAAATTGCAAGATTTGGCATTTGATTGGACTTGGAGTTGGAGGGCATGGTTGCGGGGACCGCGGAAGACCGGAAGAGGAGGAATGTGTTTATGGACATTGAGGGGTATTGATATGCTGAAGGGATGGTAGTTTATTTGTAAGAAAATGGCAGCGGGAGGGATGGTCAGTTAAGCGGGAAAAGCACATAACGAGTTATGGTATTGTTGAATGTATGGTGGGCGGAGTTGACCTGCCGATGTTTGTTATGGGTAATGGCAGATACGTTCTGTTGCCCCAACCCTTGGAAAGGGGTAGGTTTACGGGGGAGGTTGCAGGGGGGGGAGGGGAGGTTGCAGGGGGGGGAGGGGAGGGAGGGAAAGACGACCCAGCCGGTCGGATATGTAAAATTAAGAGAACAGGATAGGAGGTGTTGTGATATGTTGAGGGATGATGGGATCACTTAATTGTTTGTCCTGGAATGTACGGGGCCTGCGGGAAGCCAGAAAACGACAGGCGGTATTTGATTTTATTAGAAAACAGGAGTCGAGGGTGATAGGACTACAGGAGACACATATGACTAGGGATTCAGTTTCCATGATGCATAGGGCCTGGGTAGGCCATAGTTTTCATTCTTACCATACTACATATTCAAGGGGGGTGAGTCTTCTCATACATAGGGCAGTGCCATTTGTATGTCACGACTCCTTCCAGGATGGGGAGGGGCGGTATGTGGGGGTACACTGTACAATGTATCATTGGAATTGTGTGTTGGTGGTGTTGTATGTCCCCCCTCCGTTTTCTAGTGGATGTATCAAGAAATTTGCACCAAACACACTGATACACACACACACACACACACACACACACACACACAGAGACGCTGAACGAAACCATAGCTTTCCGTTTCCATTACTATTGATTTCAATGGTAACGCTTCCGTAGGAGACAAACGGAAACCATTAGCAACTGAAGAGTTACCATTGAATTCAATGGTAATGAAAACGGAAAGCTGTGGCTACCATCTCGCTTCCGTTCAGTTTCCGTTCATGGGTACCCCTGATGGAAATGTCTGACGGAACCCATGATCGGAACCCTGACGCAGATGTGAACGAAGCCTTAGATGTGATGGTAACAGCTCGATCCTGCGTGTTACATGCCCCCCCACCCCTGTGCTAAACCCCTAGCTACGCCTCTGGCCAGATTAAAGGGGTTTGTACGGGGATTAAAGGGGTTTGTAAATGCTTTTTTGCATTTATGTATTGGACACGTAGGGTGGTATAACCTTCTAGAAATCCCAGTTTGTATAAGTTCTAGGGCAGGGCTTCTCAACTTTTTTCTTCTAGGTCCTCACTAGCCAGAACATGATGATGCCTGGACCTCACCAGTGGTTGAAGTCCATGCCAAAAATATTTCTCAATTTACTCCGGAAGCGAGTGCAACATTTAAGGTGTATTCTAATGTGTTGACTTTCATCAGTAGTGTGCCGCACAAATAAAAGCCACCAGGTAAAACCGTGTGTGTTTTACCACGTATCAGGCCAGGATCATACACAGTTTTGATGCAGGTTTTGTGGCAGTTTTTGACTCAGAGTTTTGAACCGAACACGGAAGTGGACACAAAAGAAAGGAGATGCATCAGACTTTTCTTTACACATTTCCTTCCTTTTGGATCCACTTCTTGCTTTGGCTCAAAAAACGGACCCAAAAACTTTGTGTCAGGGACGTAACTAGGAAAGACTGGGCCCCATAGCAAACTTTTGACAGGGCTCCCCCTCCCCTAGGTGTCACAGCCCCCCTTATAGGCAGCCCCCTTATACATAGTGCCCCATGTAGACAGTGCTATACAGCCCCCCTGTAGATTGTGCCATACAGCCCTCCTGTAGATTGTGCCATACAGCCCCCCTGTAGACAGTACTATATGGCCCCTCTGTAGACAATGTCACACCCCACTTGTAGATAGCGCCTCCAACCTCCCCCTTGTAAATAGTGCCATACAGCCCCCCTGTAGATAGCGCCATACAGCTCCCCCTGTATATAGTGTCACACAGCCCCCCTCCCTTGTATATAGTGCCACCAGCCCCCCTCCCTAGTATATAGTGCCACATAGAACCCTCACTTGTATATAGTGCCTAACAGCCCCCCTCCCTTGTATATAGTGCCACACAGAACCCTGTAGATTGTGCCACACACAAACCCCTGTAGATTGCGTGTAGGTGGCTTGACTCTCGGTGCGGAACAACAGATATGATACAGCTTCTGGTTTAACCATTTACTACAATGAATTGAACAGGTCCTTTTCATTCTGGTCGGCGCAGACAGTACCACCAAGGTTGGGGGAAGTTGAGCCCGCTGGAATCCCCCTGAGAGATGTCGCGCCTAACCCCCACATTACCAAGCTTTGGTTTCTGCATGCCTCTGACAGTCACGTTGGGAGCTATCCACTATTGTCAGCATACCCTCAGGTAAGAATTACACTCTCGGCCATGGGTTGCATCGTGGGGGTCAGTAGCTCGACCGGCCTTCGGGCACTGTCACGGGTCCTTGCGGAGCTATCCGCAACCTTTCATGGCAACCCTCTTCCGCTCTCAGTCGGCGGCCAAGCTAAGCAGCACGCCTAGGACACAACCGAACAGCCACAGGTGACAGATATGAGTTGTTCAAAGTCCTGGTGCTAGTCCGATACTGACTTATGTCACTCTGCTTATTTACTGTCTGCTCCAAACTCCATACACTTGATATAGTTAACAGTCCAAAACAATCTTTGGAAAACTTCTAACTTCAGACAACATACTTCCTCATAGATAAGCGCAGGGACACTGGCATGTGCAATACTAACGGGCAGGCTGGAAAGTTGGAGACCGTAGCTCAGAATCGACTCCGTGTTCTGTGTATAGGTGAAGGCACGGGCAATTTAGGCCTACAGCATGGTATCTGCAATCCCCTGTCCTTATGGTGACAGGAGGTGCCAATGGGGGGGAAGGAATCCAGTACCTGTACCCCTCTGGTCTGTCTCCTCATCTGGTCCAACTTGCTGAGTCTGGCGCTGCTCCAATATGTGGCTGGTTGCTGCCTCCGGTATCTCCACACTTGTATCTCGCTGGTCTCCACCGCTCTGCCGCCAACTGTCCGACCTCGCTTCCTCTCTCTCAACCATCTCCACCACAGCCACTCGCTGCTCCCCTCACCACCCTTAGGCTGGGTTCACACGAGCACATTAACGTCCGTAATGGACGGACGTATTTCGGCCGGAAGTCCCGGACCGAACTCAGTGCAGGGAGCCGGGCTCCTAGCATCGTAGTTATGTACGACGCTAGGAGTCCCTGCCTCTCCGTGGAACTACTGTCCCGTACTGAAAACATGATTACAGTACGGGACAGTTGTCCTGCAGAGAGGCAGGGACTGCTAGCATCGTACATAGCTATGATGCTAGGAGCCCGGCTCCCTGCACTGAGTTCGGGACGGGACTTCCGGCCGAAATACGTCCGTCCATTACGGACGTTAATGTGCTCGTGTGAACCCAGCCTTACACTTCCCCCTTCGTTCTGAAGTGCAGCCCTCTGCACTTAAACCTCATAGTCCTGCAAATAAGCTTGTTGTCTGTTGCGGCTACATCCCTGAGGAAAACGTAATCCGCAGTTCTCTTTGGGTGTTGATGACTCCAAGGACCCGGTCAACTCCAATGCTTCTGTTGGCAGCGGTTCCCAAGATGAATTGGGGTTGTTTGAGGTGATCACCAGCCACCAGTTCCCCTCTGCATTAGTCCGTAATGAGTCCCTCTGATCTTCTGGTACTGGCAATGAGATCACGTCGGACATTGGAAAGGTGCAGGGTCGCAACAGGTTCCGGTGTAGGTTTCTATTCTGACCCCGATCTCCTTCTAGTTGTACCTCATACACCGGGAGTTCAGGATCAATGCATTTGATCACCACATATGGTTTCCTTTTCCATCGGGGGTTCCAGCTTACCCCCACGTGTCGCTTGGTGGTTCCGGAGACCAGTACTCGATCTCCCGGATGAAAGATTGCGTGTCGTCTAGCTCAGTTCGGTGACTTCTCTCCTAATCCAACTCTCTCCACCCTGACTTCTGCGATGTTCAAACGCCTCTGGTGGTCTTGTACACCACTTAGCGGGGGACCTGTCCATGTGATATTCTGGGGTCTCCCACAGGAGCGCTAGTAGTAACCGACTAGGACGGCCGAACATCAGCTGATATGGGGCGTATCATGTCGTGCGGTGTACTGTTTGATTGTAAGCCCACACCAGGTCGTCTACGTACTTTGGTCATCGTTCGTGTTTCTCCTCCCCAAGAGTTCTCAGCAGACCAAGTAACGTGCGGTTAAATCCCTCACAGGCCCCGTTACCTTGCGGGTGGTAAGGCGTCGTCCTCGGTTTCTTGATATGTAGATTACATAGCTCCCAGATGAGTTCGGATTAGAAATTTGGCACTTGGTCGGATAACAATCGTCTTGGACACCCATAAGGGCGTAGGACGTGTTTCAATAATGCAGTGGCTGTTGTTGATGCCGTCTGATCCTGGGTGGGAATTACTACAGCAAATTTGGAGAAGTGGTCGACACACACTAAGGCATATTTGTGATCCGACGTGACTTCCTGTATGGTCAGGAAGTCGACTGACAGCAGTTCCAAAGGTTCTCCCGTCTTGATGACCATCGGTTCTTCGCACTGTTCTGTAGCTTTGTGCACAACACAGTTCGCTCATTCTTCGCATATGTGTCTGGTTACTTCCCCTAATCCTGGGGAAAAGAAGTGATTATGGATCAATTGGACCGTTTTGTCCGCTGCAAAGTGGCCTCCCTTGTCATGCATCCATCTGCATACCGACTTCACATCTGTCTTTGGCAACACCAGCTGCCATAGTTCATGATACTCTCGCGGAACCCACACTCTGCGGTACAAGACTCCATTTTGCAGCTCCAACCACTCTAATTGGCGGCCCAGGATTCGTGCTCGCGATGTCAGTCGGCTCCTCTCGACTGGTGTTGGTCTTTTTCCTCGAAGTACCTTGATGTCTTCGTCTAGTTGTTGGCGTGTCGCCCATTCAGTTTAGTCATAAATTTCAGCCATCGTGGTAGTTGCTTTAGCCACTCTAGTGACCCTCTTGGCCTTTGACTCTACAGGGGCCACCCGCAGTGGAGGAATCTCGATTTCCTCCTGTTCTTCATCCACCTCTCCACTAGGGATTTCACATGGTTGATGGGATAGAGCATCCACATTTGTGTGATCCTTGCCAGGTTTGTAGTGGATAACGTAGTCGAACCGAGTCAACCGGGCTACCCACCTCTGTTCCATTGCTCCCAACTTTGCGGTATTGAGGTAGGTCAGGGGATTATCAGGGTAGATGTCCAGCTGTAGTTTGTGGGGTTACGCTCCGTGGGCCATAGGCTGCGGCTGCCATGCGCGATGACCCGTTCTACTTCTCCTTGCTGTTGTGCAAGTACTGTTCCCAGCCCTTTTAAGCTACCATCGGTATATAACCTAAATGTTCGATTGAAGTCAGCAAAAGCTAGGATAGGGGCCGTCACTAGCTTGGGCTTTAACTCCTCGAACGCCAGTTGTTGATGTTTCTGCCACTGTTTAGCGACAGTCCGACTGTGACTTCCTTTTTTATGCGTGGGTTGTCCGAAAAGGAGCTGATTCAAAGGGCCCGCGACCTTGGCAAAGTCTTGAATATATCTGTGATAGTATCCGACTAATTCCAGATTGGCCCTTACTTCCATCGTGTTTTCCAGTACGGGCCACTCTTGCACTGGCAGAGTCTGGGGCGATTCCATTTGCATCCACGAGATGACCGAGGTACTTGATCTGCTGACGGGCCAATTTACACTTACTAGGTTTCAGTTTGAGACCATATTTGCCCAAGTCTCCTAAGCAATGCTCCATTAACCGCTGGAATGTACTCGGAGCGTTGGTGAGCCCAAACGGCATTCGGTTAAATTCAAACAGACCGGTGGGGATGATAAATGCAGTTTTCTCCTTGTCCACTTCCTTCATGGGTACCTGCCAGTACCCACTGGCTAGGTCCAGAGTCGTATAATATTGTGCTTTTTGTATGGCAGTTAACGACTCCTCCACCCGGGTAATGGATGAGCATCTATATTTGTACATGCGTTTAGATTTCGTTAACCCATGCAAAATCTAAGGGAGCCAACCTTCTTGCGTACCAGAACAATTGGAGCCGCCCACAGACTTTGCCTCTCCCAGATTACTTGACATTCCAACATCTTGTGCAATAGGTCTTTTACCTCTCGATGTAAAGCCAGTGGGATATTGCGATATCGTTCCCTGATAGGTGGGTTGATTCCGGTATGGATTTTGTGCTCTATGGTGGTGTTGCACCCATAGTCTTCCTCGTGTTGTGCGAATACCCAGTCAAACTGCTACACCAAAAGCTTCAACTGCTCCTTGGCCTCTGTCGTCGGGGCCACTCCATCCAGCCTCAACTGTTGCCACAGCCGATAACTTGAACCCTGTTCGAGAGTAGGAGCCCGATCCTCTTGTCTTGACCTTCCCTCGGTGAGTTCGGTAGTGGTTGGAATGGTCACGTCCTCCGGCCGGACTAACTCGATGCCCGCCAGTAGCGTGTCGGCTGATCTGACAATGGCGTTCTGTGTTGGATTAATCAAACGGACCATGACCATGCCCCTTGCAATTCGACACAACGTCCGTCCTATCACCCACTCGCCCGGATTATCTATAGTGGATACTGTTTCCACCATGACGAGGGCGCCTTTTAGCTGGTGGTGTGTCCCGACCATCAAAGGAATAGCAATAAATATAAAGGAAGTAAATGTATGGATATACAGGAAAGCGCTGCTGGTAAGAATTAATTAGCAATGGTAAATTCCTTGAATTATTTATTACAAGGCAATAAGGCAAAGTGTATCGACACAGGACATGTGTCTTTGTCAGGCCAAGGAAGAACAAACAGTAAAAAATGACATCTTATATACAAATCCAAACAAGGTTACACAAATCAAGAACAGCCCCAAAAAAAACACGAAAACAGAGCTCATAGAAAGAGCAGCTGTCAGTGACATCATCAAGTAAACAGATGTTAATACAAAGTATGTGAATAAACCCAAAATAAACATACCAACTGATTAGTAATGCTTTAGGGTATGTGCACACGAGGTCATTGCGTCCGTAATTGACGGACGTATTTCGGCCGCAAGTACCGGACCGAACACAGTGCAGGGAGCCGGGCTCCTAGCATCATACTTATGTACGACGCTAGGAGTCTCTGCCTCTCTGCAGGACAACTGTCCGGTACTGTAATCATGTTTTCAGTACGGGACAGTAGTTCCACGGAGAGGCAGAGACTCCTAGCGTCGTACATAAGTATGATGCTAGGAGCCCGGCTCCCTGCACTGTGTTCGGTCCGGTACTTGCGGCCAAAATACGTCCGTCAATTACGGACGTAATGCCCTCGTGTGCACATACCCTTACCAATGCATTATTCTGCCAATACATGCAAGATGAGCAAAATGGACATTACAATAGCAGGGGTACATAATATGGCGTTATGAGCGGATGAGCCATGGAAAACATGGAAAGAGAAAGACAGAGTAAAATACAACATTTAAAAGTCAAAAACAGCAATTAAAAGTTAATACTGTATTATATTTACGTGTCTTGTAGATTAGTCCACAGGAGGATGCGGACCCTATTGAGAACCTTTGGAGCATCCTCAAGCAAAATATCTATGAGGGTGGGAGGCAATTCACATCAAAACAGAAGCTCTGGGAGGCTATTCTGACATCCTGCAAAGATATTTAAGCAGAAACTGTCCAAACACTCACAAATTCAATGGATGCAAGAATTGTGAAGTTGATATCAAAGAAGGGGTCCTATGTTAACATGTAACTTGGCCTGTTAATTTTTTTTTTATTGAAAGAGCTTTTGATTTCTGTAAATATGACCTCCTGATGCTGCAAATTCAACAAATTACCATTTTAGTTCTCTTTACAACCTTTAAAATGTTTTGATCTCTGTTGTGCATAATAATTTGAAACAGTGCATTTTGAGTTTTTTACTTCTAAAAAAAAATCTGTTATCATTAGGAGATTTGTTCAACAAAATTCGCATTATACTCCAAAGGTTGATGGCTTGAAGATTATACGGACTGTCATTTGCATCGACTATTTAGGAAAATCAGCGAAAAATAACATTTGCATAATAATTTGGAACGCGGTGTAGTTCTATCATGGGTGCCTCTAACCTCTCTTGGTTCTGGAACTTGTCGTGGAATAACTGGTACGTCATGGTCGTAACTTCGGATCCCGTATCAATCAGACCCCTCCAGTCCCCCAATGATGGCCGTCACAACTGGACATCGTCCCGTCAAAAGTTCCACGTTCCCGCGTGGACCTAACAGTGAATTGTCCGCGGCTTGGGCCTCAGCGGCGGGAGCTTCTAGTTTAACGGCGGCTGTTCTTGTCTGGGGAACTGCTCCGTTCTGCAGTCTCGGGCAAAGTGTCCTGGTTGATCACAGCGCCAACAGCGACGAGGACCTCCTGACGGGGCTCAGGACAGTCGAGGCGGCGGCGTTCGTCTATCGGCCATAACTCTCAACTGCACAACCTCCGTTTTCAACTCCCGGATTGCTTCACGGACGTCCCAGGCGAAATCCTGGAACCCACTCCCGGTTGTTCCCCTCCGCCTGGCGTCGCTTCGGTAGGGCCTGTACACTGTCATTCCACATTTGCTTCCCCGGCTTCTTCTCTTAGGACTTCGCCCATGGTCACCGTGGCTCTGACGAAACCTCTCAGTGTCCTCCTCAAGTTGCGACTCTCCAGACCGGAGATGAACTGGTTCCTCACAATCTGGTCAGGCTCGGGTAGTGCCGCACATCCCGCTGGGTCTTTCTTCACCAACCTGCTCCACATGCCTTGAAGTCCCACTGCAAATTGTTTGAGGGACTCCCCATTCTTTTGCACCCGCGTGTAGAATTACTTTTGCAAGTCGGCGGGTGAAGTGACGTCCCCAAACAATGAGTCTAGTCTATTAATGATAGTCTCTAGCATGTCACGCTGGTCGGCTGCTAAGACCAGTTCAGCTCTCCTTGCATACCCCTCTAGGGAATTAAGCGCTAAATCAGCTTGGTGTGCCAACGCTACCAGGAACAACCGGACAGCCGCGTGTACCCTCTCGGCCCAATCTGTAATAGGTACACTCTGTCCATTGAATTTAGGGATGGCCATCAGCGTGGCTTCCATCGGTATCACGCCCGCGGCAGGCGCGGCTCTGCCACCGCTGCTTGATGGTTCCATCCTCCTCTAATCCGGATGTTGATCCTGCCGACTACGCCAAATTGTGTAAGCAGGTTGACTCTCGATATGGAACAATAAATACAACACAGCTTCTGGTTTAACCGTTTACTGCAATCAATTGAACAGGACCTTTTCCTTCTGGTAGGTACAGACAGTAACACTGAGGTTGGGGATGTCAAGCCCGCTGGAGTCCCCCTGAGAGAGGTCGTCCCTAACCCCCACGTTACCAAGCTTTGGTATCTGCATGCCTATGACAGTCACGGTGGGAGCTATCCACTATCCACTCGGCCATGGGTTGCGTCGTGGGGGTCAATAGATCGACCGGCCTTCAGGCACCGCCACGGGTACTTGTGGAGCTATCCACTACCTTTCATGGCAACCCTCTCCCGCCCTCAGTCGGTGGCCAAGCTACGCAGCACGCCTAAGACGCAACCGAACAGCCACAGGTGACAGATATGAGTTGTTCAAAGTTCTGGTGCTAGTCCAATACTGACTTCTGTCACTCTGCTTGTTCTAATGTCTGCTCCTAACTCCACACACTTGATATAGTTAACAGTCCAAAACAATCTTCGAAAAACATCTAACTTCAGACAACATACTTCTTTGTAGATAAGCGCAGGGACACTGGCATGTGGCAATACTAACAGGCAGGCAGGGAAGTTGAAGACCGTGGCTCAGAATCTACTCCGTCTTCCAGGTATAGGTGAAGGCACGAGCAATTTAGGCCTACAGCATGGGATCTGCAATCCCCTGTCATTATGGTGACACGAGGTGCCAATGTGGGGGAAGGAATCCGGTACCTGTACCCCTCTGGTCTGTCTCCGGAGATCCGCAACAGGCAAGTTGGTGGGGATTACGCCGGGGCGGGCACACTGCCTCCTGCAGATTTTTGGGAGGAACGCAGGCTGGTAGGGGAGATGGAGGGGAAGTGCAGTCTCCCGGTTGGCGCTGTGCCTTTGGATCACGGTCGGAGAGGTGCATTGTAAGAGAATTTTTGGGCCACCTGAAGCTAAGCTGGGGCCCCCAGTGTGGGGCTAGCGGTAGAGGAACGTATTGTGAGGTTACCTGGTTCTGAATAAGGATGTCTGGCTGATGTGGTGTTGTCTTCACGCAGGATCCCATGATGGAGGGTGTCGTCGCGTCGATTACCGGCTGGTGGCAAATTCAGGAGGTTCAGGACAAGGACTGTGAGTTGGGACCGGGTGCATGGCTCATTGAAAGACAAGTGTCCAGGCCGGGGGAGAATTGCAGCTCAGGTCACCACTACGATCAGGATGGATCGCGTGGTCGTTCTGATGACTGGAGGGCACCATCCATGAGGAATCCGGAGGCGTTATCACCTGTCGGGAGGGCCGTACATTGATCGTGGATGGAGGGGTCGACTGATGTCTCGTTATTATGCAGGGGCACCGTTGGACCAACAAGCGTTGGTCGGCCGGTTTTTCCAGAGAGCAGTGGACCGGCAGGTTTTGTTAGCTGCGAAAGGGGGACCTCAGACTTTGGCGATTGATTTCGGGATAGAGAGGGCTTGGAAACAGGTTCAGGGTACGGTTTTGTCTTCCCCTCTGGGGAGTGTGTTGGGGCCGGTTGAAGGATCAAGTACGGTGTTAGAGGGTTCACAGGTTGGCGGAGGGGATTCAACTCAGGCTGGTGTGGGTCCGGTGTCAAATATGGCATATAGGGAATCTTATCTGGTCTTTTCAGGTCCTCTTGGGTCCTCTGGGGATCGAAAAACAGGAGTTTGTGGAGTTATTTTCCCTTTTGCCGTTGGATAACTTTCCAGAGACGAAGGAGGTTGACATCGGTGAAAAACAGAAGAAATGTGAGGAGGAAGTGCGCAAACGTAGGTGCAGAAAGATTTCTAAGACTTTTGGCAATTGGCTGCGTGCCTTTTGCATTTATGCGAACATCTGGGGGGTGAAGGTTCTGGAAAAATGCGAGTCGATTTTTTGTTACGTGGCCGGCATTTGGGTTGCATGCAAGACTTATGGGGGTTTGGCTTGGTGGAGGTACGACTAACAATTTCGTCAACGCTTGGCGGCATGCCCCTCTATGCATTGGGATCAGTTGGACCTGTCATTATGGATGCAGCTCATAATGTCCCAGCGCTCTGCCCCCTTTTATGGGGGGGGGGGCAAGGTTCTGCCCAACCGCCCCTTAACAAACAGGGAGTGTGTTTTGGCCCTTCAATGGGGCTGTCATGCAAATTTAGGCATGAGTGCTCAGCATGTGCTGGTCTCCACCCCTACTCTTGTTGTTTTAAGCAAACCGTTAAGCGCCCTGGGGACGACTCTGGGAAAGGGGAGGAATCAAGTGAACCTAGGCGCGATGCTACAATGGGTCAAGCGGTATGGCAATAGGGCACATGCAATTTTGTTGAGGGACGCTTTTTCGGTTGGGTTTCGCATTCCGGGCTCTTGAGGTGGGATTGGTTCCGGGGTTCCAGTAAATTTAAAAACGTCTGTTTCTCCGTTGGGAGTAGTTCCGAAAAAGGAGACAGGAAAGTTTAGGATGATATATCATCTTTCCTTTCCGAAAAGCTCATCTGTTAATGTCAGCATAGATAGGGACCTTTGCTCTGTGTCGCATGCTTCATTTGATAGGGCAGTGGATTTGGTACGGGAATCGGATCCGGGCTGCCCTATTGGCAAAAGTGGATGTCGAGTCGGCGTTCAGGTTACTTCCTATTCACCCAGACAGTCATCACTTTCTTGGCTTCTTTTTCGATGGTGGGTATTTTGGGCACATTTGTTTACCCATGCGTCTTTCCCTGTCCTGTTCATATTTTGAGGACTTTAGTAGTTTTGTGGAGTGGGTGGTCTTCCGGTTTTGGTAGCGCCATCCATTACCTAGACAATTTCTTGTGCGTAGGCCCGGCTGGGTCCCCAGTTTGTTGCCACATGTTGAGTACGTTGTTGAGAATTTGGCATTCCTATGGCGGCGAACAAGACAGTGGGGCCAGCTCCCTACCTCACTTCTTTGGATCACTCAATTGACTCGATTAGTCGGGTTTGCCGTTTACCAGTGGACAAGTTGGCTAATCTACGGGACGGGATTTGTCGGCTAGGTAGGCTTCGGAAGGTTAGGCTTCGAGAGTTGCCTCAGTGGAGTTGGGTCTGCAGACGGATGCAGCTTCTAGTGTCGGCTTTGGCGCGCTATTGGGGAGGAGATGGTGCGTGGCGCGATATCCGTCTTTTTGAGGGGTGCTTCCCCTTGTTGCAGAACTTGACGTTTTTGGAGTTATTCCCCATAGTGGTGGCCGTACATGTTTGGGAGGACCTTTTTCAGAACCGGAGGGTGGTATTTCTTTCAGATGATATGGGCGTGGTACACGCAGTCAATAAATTGTCAGCTGGGTCGGACCCGGTGGTCAGGTTGCTGAAGCTATTAGTGCTGCAATGTCTTCGTTTGAACTTGCTGTTTAGGGAAAAACATGCCTCCTGACGAAGCCGCAGGCAAAACGCGCGTCGAGGCATGCTTTTGAGGTGTCCCTATCTCTTCCGGTTTCGATCCCTATTTCTTTGTATCCATCATGACCAAGGGTATGCATCAACCTTTCAGTTCTCAGTATTTTTTCACATATTTTTTATGTCAAGCTTTTGGGCTTTTGGGCTTCAGGCTGAATTTGTATATCCTTGACTAGGTATTCCTATTTGGGTATATCCAATTCTTTTTTGTGGGGTTACCTCCCCACATGTTATACGCAGCTAGACATACATTGATTGGCATGCATTAGTGCTCTGTTCCTGTCACGTTGGGTTCGTGGACCCACTGGGCTACACCGCCTTGGTGCCATACAAGGATGCAGGGAGCCATCCTTTTTTGTGATGAAGAAGAACCCGGCTCCTGACGGGGAGGAAGACTTCCGTATGAAGCCCCTCTCCAAGTTCTCCTTAACATAGGCGGACATGGACATAGTCTCTGGCAAGGAGAGAGGATATATCCTACCACGGGGAAGGTATGCACCAGGGATCAGCTCGATAGGACAGTCATACGCATGGTGTGGGGGCAGTGTCTCTGCCTCCCTTTTTCTGAAGACATCCGAAAATGCAGCATAATGACCAGGCAATCCTGCCAATGACCGAGGCAGAGGCTGGACCGAATGAATCTGCACCAAAGCAGGCCCAGCGACACAGGGTCAACGGCTCTGGGTAGGACATAGAACGGCAGCAGTTCTGAGTGGAGGGCCCCTACTTGGAACCTCAGTGGTTTGGTCACAGCAACAACTGGGTTAGGCAGGGGTAGAGCATCTACAGAAGCAATTGTCAATGGGCTCTCCATAGGGGTGGTAGGCAACTGAAGAAGGTCCACCAGGTCTCTATGGATGAAATTAGCCACGGATCTCGAGTCCAGATATGCAGAGACCTGATGCATTCTCTCGCCGGACACTATGGTCGCCGGTATGGACAATTTGGATGAAAGTCCTTTTTTACCCAGGGTTGTCACTCCTAGCAACCCTAGGCTTTGGGGCTTTAGGGGACACAGGCACACAAAATGGCCACCGAGGCCGCAATAGAGACAAAGTACCGAAGTGCGTCTGCGTTGTCTCTCCTGGGTGGATAGCTTACCCCGGTCCATCATCACAGATTCCCTAGGAGAATTGACATCAGAGGACAGCAGGGGTTGCTGCAAAGTAGGTCCCAGACTAGGAGGGTCTCCCTCCCGACTAACCTCTTGGAGGCGTTCTCGGATCCGTATGTCAATCTGGATGAGGTCATACAGGGTAGATGGCAGGTCTCGAGCGGCAAGTTTGTCCTTAATCCTAGGGGACAGTCCATTCCAGAATGCCGCCACCAGAGCCTCATTGTTCCACAACAGTTCTCCCGCCACGGTGTGGAAGTGGATGGCGTACTCACTCACGGAGGTGTCTCCTTGGCGTAGTTTAATCAAGGCAGCCACTGCAGACGAGGCCCATCCAGGCTCCTCAAATACCATGTGACAGGTCCGGAGAAATGGTTCGCCCATGCAAGAGCCTTTTCGGTGAGGAGAGAAATGATGAATGCAACCCTGGCTCCGTCAGATGTAAATGTCCTGGAACACAGGCTGAAATGGATCTGGCACTGGTTCAAAAATCCACGACAGGAACCTGCGTCTCCATCATAGCGGTCCGGAAGTGGCAAAGAAAAACGCGGGTCGACACTGCCAGGAGGTATAGTAGGAGGAACGGCAGCTCTTGCTTCCTGCTGACGAACGAGATTGTTCAAAGCTTGGAGGAGTTGGTCCTGTCGAGACTGGAAATCTAGCAAATCCGCCCGCATCTCTTATGACGTCGTCATGGTCTTGAATTGACCAGCGGGATCCATAGCCTGAGCTTACTTTCGTGAAGCGTTCGTGGACCCACTGGGCCGTACCGTCTTGGCGGTATGGCAGCTGGCCAACAGGACGCAGGTCAAAGTCTATAGTTTGTATAGGGTACCTGTGGCAGCTCGGATAGAAGCGAGGCAGGCTAGGCAGGAACTTGGCAGCAGGTGGATGTCAGGTGTGGAGAGGCAGGTCAAGCGTGGAATACAGCACAGCACGGCTACAGCAAGCACGACACTAGATTCAGGAAAAGGAAACAGGAACAGGAAAAAGGAACAGGAAACCACTGGGAGCAGGAAACACTAGGGGGCCATTGCAAGACAGACTAGGGATACAACAACAAAGCTCAGGCATAGAACTAGGGGGCTGGACCCCTCTTATAGTCCAGAGTACACACAGGTCAAAGGTCAGGAACGAGGTCCGGTGCGCGTGCTGCCCCTTTAAGAGCGGGCACAAGCGTGCGCGCACACCCTATGGGATCTGAGGAGGAGGCTGAGGCCAGCGCTTGCCGACTCGTGGCTGCGGCTGTCAGGGGAGGAACGGAGCTGACAGCCCGCAGCCACGGACATGACGCACTATGTACAGGGGGCTATGTGTGTCACTATGTACAGGGGGCTGTGTGTATGTGGTGTTTTAAAGTGTGTGGTATTATTATATTCAGGCGCGCAGTGTTTGGTGCTATTATATTTAGGGGTACAGTATGTGGCACCATGATAACTTTATTTTCATTTACAGGTGTGGAAATGTTGGAAAAGTGTCGAAGACATCTGAGTGGCAAATTCTGCAGAAATCAGTCATGGCTGGGAGAAGTCGTTATGTGCTCTGGACCGGATGGAGAAGAAAAGAGGCAAAAAACTACTAGAATCTGAGACGTCGTCACATGTGAGTCACTAGATTTATAGAGAATCTGTCACCTCTCCTGACATTTTTATTATAGGAAATCCTTGTATTTCACAAAAAGTCTTCCTGCAGTCCAGGACTGATAGACAATTCCCCTTGTCAGGAGGTCGTGTTCCTGCACAGTGTGAAACTGTCAGTATGTAGGGATACAGTGGCGCTGCCTTGAAAGGTGATTGTGGTGCTGGATGTGGTTTGTTCGTCCTATTATGAGGCCAGTTAGTTCTTGCTGGTTTTCACTTGGGCCTTCTTCTGAGCTTTTCGGGTGGGGAGCTGTTGAGTTCGAGTAAAGTTCGTCCTGAGGGTGTCTTGTATGAAGACGTGATTTGGGATCCAGAGTCGGTGAGGATCTAGCTTCAGGCATCCAGAACAGATCAGATAGGAAGGGGAGTGTTTGTTGCATTCTCATCCATTACGGACAGGCTGATCTGTCTAGTTTTTGCCTTCCACTCCTTTGATGGTCTCATGATTACTTGATAAAGGGGTTCTGTTTCTCCGAAATGTGTTGTACCTCAAGAGACCCTCTATCTCTCTTTTTTATGTAGATTCTATTGTTTAAGACAATAAAATATATATTTATTTTTTTCTCAAAAACGTGTTGGACTCGTAGAAGTATTGCGCCTGGATGGTGTCTCTTTTTTTTACAGTGGTTCCCACCTGGTTCCCTTTGTTTTTATCTACCTACCTTCACTCCTTCCATAAGCTTAGGATTCCTGGCAGTTCGGGGCTGGTTTTTGTCCATGTTGATGGGTCCTTTCTGTCTCGCTTTCAGTTTCTGTCTATCCTCCAGAAGGCTATAGTTAAGCTAGGGGGGCTGCAGGGGAATTTGGGACCCATTCTTTCATAGTGGGGGCTGCCCCCAAAGCGTCTCCTTTGGGTGTAATGGTTGAGAGTGTGAAGAACATTGGTCATTGGAAATCGAGTGCCCATAAGAGGTATGTTCGCCCAGGGCGAGTTTGGGTGCCAGAGGTGTGAGTGGAGTGAGTGACTGGTGTGTGGAGATTGGAATTCCTATTGTTTCAGATGGAGTATTTTTTAATCCTCCTTGCTTTTTTTGTATGTTTCTTTTTTTCCCTCCTCTGCATCCTCTGATCTTTCTTTTCTTTTTATAGGCTTGGGTGAGTGTATTTGGTTCGGTAGGGCTCGAAAGTATTTTGTGATAACATGATTCCCTGTGGATATTGACTTCTTTGGGGTGTGTATATGAGGGCTGGTGTTTGGAACTGGAGGGAATTCTTAAAAACAAACATTTGTCAATGTGCTGCTTGGAGAGGGATTTGGTGATTTCAATTCAGGAGCAAACAAATTTGGACTAGGTCTATCTGTATTATTGAGATGTAATACTAACAGAGATGAGAAAGCCGGCTCCGGGCGCACGTCATTATGAAAGGGTGTACCTATCCAACGGAGGGTAGTATTGGTGCCGTCTGGTGAGTCGTAGGTGGTAAAAAATGTATTATCAATGGAATTGGTGTGATATATCATATCTATGTGTGATGGTTCAGACGGGGCTTTGTGAAATAATGGGGGTAGGTTTATGTTGGGTGGGATCCAGGGTTCTGCACTCTTAAGTTCTGGGTCTATTTGTCTGATGGTATTGTGGTGGACAGAAACTTTTGTAGTATTATCATTGTATTTGTTATGAGTATTGCTGGAGACTGTATTTTCGTGATGAGATATAGAGGTGCTTCTTCTATAGGTATTTTTGTTGTATTTTCTCGTATTTGTGTTTTTATCTTTGTCGGATCTAAGGTTTTCATATGTCCAAATGTGATGGTTCTGAAATGGCTGTTTTTTATGTTTTTGATCAGCAGATCCCATGGTTGGTGTGTCTGAAGATTGACATGCATAATCCTGTCGATCTCGTTTGAATTTGGCTGCTTTTTTTTCTATTACATCTCTTTCTAATCTCGTTAGTCTCATTTTTACGGATGACTAAATTTTTTAAAAGTCCGGATGTTTTTTGTATAATTCTAGCTTGACCCATGTAATATTGAGGAGTTTAGAAAAATGGTCTGATAGTGACGTTCTTTTTGTAAAAAGACGTTACATCATACCCCTAGAACATATAGTCATGTATTCTTTCCACTCTGAGGAAAAATGTACACTACCGTTCAAAAGTTTAGGGTCACTTAGAATCTGAAAACATAGAGAATGAACACATGTATAGAAAAAAAATTGTCTATTATCGCAGATATATAGACGATCTCTTTCTTATCTGGTCAGGTACTGATGAAGAAGCTAATAGTTTTATAAAAAATGTAAATAAAAATTCATGGGGAATTCAATTCACACAAAGTATATCTAAAGAAAGAATAGTATTTTTAGACCTAGAAATTTGTCATTTTGACAACAAATTCATAACGAAAACACATTTTAAGTATATTGACAAAAACAGTTTCTTGAATTTTAAAAGTGCACATTATAAGCGATGGACAACAAATATCCCACATAGCCAATTCAGAAGGATAAGAAAGAACTGTTCTTCAATAGAAATATATAAAGAACAATCCAAAATTCTCAAAGAAAGGTTTGAAGAGAAAGGGTACCCTCAAAACCTGATTAAGCATGCGTACCAAAGAAATCTGGATACTTCCCAAGAAGTATGCTTATTAGAAAAAGTACATGAAAAACACAATAAAGAAATCCCGACGAATAATTATTCTAACAACTTTATCACAACTTTTAATCATGAGCACAACGCCATCAGAGGCTCATTACAAAAACATTGGAGCATACTTCAAAATGACCCAATTTTGAATAAGATTATTCCCCCAAAACCAGGTATAACATTCCGTCGAGGGAGAACAATTAAAAATATATTGTCACCCAACAGACTGAGGTTAAATACCTCTTTTTCCATCTCTAACCATCATCTTAAACCTGCATGTATTTATAAATGTGGAAAAAGAAATTGCTTATGCTGTCTAAGCATAAATGCAAGTAAATCACAGGTCATGTCAAACGTGACGAAAGAAACGTTCCAAATAAACACCTTTTATGACCTGTGAAACCGATCATGTAGTCTATATGATCGAATGTGAGTGTGGATTACAATATGTCGGGAGAACAACCCAGACATTGAGAAGTAGACTAAATGGTCACCGTTTTAATGCTAAAAATGGGTTTTTAAAACATAGCCTTTCAAGACATCTGCTATATAATCATGCATCAAATTTTAATAATATAAAAATCTCCCCTATTGAGCAAATAAACCCCAAAATACATAACCGAATTTCCCTCCTGAACAAACGTGAATCGTTCTGGATATTTAAATTTGAAACGTTGAGTCCAAATGGACTCAATGAAAAAATAGATCTAGTTTAAATCAGAAAAATAAGATATAGAAAAAGAATTTCACATATTCTTAGCAAGTGATAAATTATCGGAATTTACGAATAGCTCAAAATAGAATAAAACATAAACAAAATATTTTAAAAGACATTGTTTAATAACTTCTACATCATAAAAAACAAACATCAGATGAGTTGACAGAGATAAAACCTCAAAAGATCTAATATGAATATCCCTCGCGGACATGCAGCAAAATATAAGAGCTTCTTTCCCGACAATTAACAAATCAATGAATGCGAACCAATAGGTACAATGATAGAAATGTTTTCTATAACAAAGCAATCCATTCCTAATATAGAACAAGAGGACAGCATAAATTCAGACACAATTACACAAATTAAATAAGAAACAATACCTGTGAACACATATTTGCCCATTCCAAGGAGCTTCTTTTTTTCCAAAGTTCGTTTCCTTGAAAATCACGAGGAAGAGGTTTCCTACACGTATCCACTCGACGCGGTTACAGCTCCAGAGGCAAGCACAGTGTGACCAAGTCCAAAAAGGAATAAACATCTTAGAAGCGCAAAAGTTAAGTTGTGCTAACGACATAGCACAACTTAAAAAGGTGAGCTCCATTTCATCTTCTACAATTGAATTTTGTCATCTGTACGTTATCACTTTAGGGAGCGCCGTCTCTTCTCTTTTTTTTGTCTTTTTGCAAGTACTTCTATTTTAGAAGCAGTTTTGAAAAAAATAAATATATTTTTTTTTAGCAATTTAGGAGACTTACAACTGTTATAATAATTTAATACGTTTTGAAGTACATTTTTTTTTCCTGCACCAAGCCATGTTTTCAGAGGCTCATAGGTGTCTGAATGATGGAAACCACCAAAAATTACAACATAAAACTACACCCCTTAAGGTATTTATTAAGGTGTGTAGTAAGTATTTTGACCCCCACAGCTTTTTTGTAAGAATTCATGCAAAACAGGTGCAAAATAAAAAAAAAACACTTTTTCTACAAATGTCATTTTAAAGACATATTTCTTTGTAAAGTGAACATGAGAATGAAGAAACACACCCCAAAATCTATCACCCTATTTCTCCTGTGTTCAAAAATGCCCCCAGTGTGGCCCTAATACGCTGCCTGGATACACTAGACCCCTTAACCCCTTAAGGACGCAGCCTAGTTTTGGCCTTAAGGCTCAGTGTAAAGGATCTGCCAGGCACAGCTTCGGGGTTAACTCCCATAGGTAATCAGTCTGCACCTGAATCTACGTCTCTGAGACTGACTCCATCTTCCATCACTCAGGATGGCAGGCTTAGGAGTGGGAGAGCCTATCGCAGCCTGGCCAGATGGAGCTAGCTCCCGCCCTCTGTCTATTTATACCTGCCTTTCCTGTTCCTCCTTTGCTTGTGATTCTTTTCGTGTGGTTTCCTGGCCCAGCTACAGCTCCTAACTATTTGATCCTGCTCCATACTGACCCTGGCTTACTGACTACTCTCCTGCTCTGCGTTTGGTACCTCGTGCTCTCCTGGTTTGACTTGGCTCTTTCACCTCTCTGGTTGCTCACGGTGTTTCCGTGGGCAACTGCCCCTTTCCCTTTGCTTTGTATTTCCTTTTATGTTTGTCTCGTGCACTTACTGAGCGTAGGGACCGCCGCCCAGTTGTACCCCGTCGCCTAGGGCGGGTCATTGCAAGTAGGCAGGGACAGAGTGGCGGGTAGATTAGGGCTCACTCGTTCGTTTCCCTACCCCCGTCGTTACACTCAGAGCCCATTTTTCAAATCTGACATATTTCACTTTATGTGGTAATAACGTCGGAATGCTTAAACCTACCCAAGCGATTCTGAGATTGTTTTCTCGTGACACATTCATGTTCGTGGTAAAATTTGGTCGATATATTCAGTGTTTATTGGTGAAAAATTGCAAAATTTAGAGAAAATTTTGAAAAAATAGCATTTTTCAGAATTTAAATGCATCTGCTTGTAAAACAGACGGTTATACCACCCAAAATAGTAACTAGTTCACATTTCCCATATGTCTACTTTAGATTGGCATCGTTTTTTGAACATTCTTTTATTTTTCTTGGACGTTACAAGGCTTAGAACATAAACAGCAATTTCTCATATTTTTAAGAAAATTTCAAAAGCCTTTTTTTTAAGGTACCTCTTGAGTTCTGAAGTGGCGTTGAGGGGCCTATGTATTAGAAACCCTGATAAAACACCCCATTTTTAAAACTAGACCCCTCAAAGTATGCAAAACAGCATTTAGAAAGTTTTTTAACCCTTCAGGCATTTCACAGGAATTAAAGCAAAGTGGAGGTGAAATTTGCAAATTTCATTTTTCTTGCTGAATTTCGATTTTATTCATTTTTTTCTGTAACACAGAAGGTTTTACCAGAGAAACACTACTAAATATGTATTGTCCAGATTCTACAGTTTTTAGAAATGTCCCACATGTGGCTCTACTGCGCACGTGGACTAAAACACAAGCCCTAGAAGCAAAGAAGCACCTAGTGCATTCTGAGGCCTCTTTTTTATTAGAATATATTTTAGGCAGCATGCCAGGTTTGAAGAGGTGTTGAGGTGCCAAAACAGTAGGAATCCCCCAATAGTGACCCCATTTTGGAAACTACACCCCTCAAGGAATTCATTTATGGTTGTTGTTACCATTTTGACCGCACAGTTTTTTCACAGCACGTATTTGAATTGGGCTGTGAAATGAAAAAAATGACATTTTTTCCAATAAAATGTCATTTGTGATCAAAATTTCTTATTTTCACAGGGAACAAAATACTCAATTTTGTTGCCCAATTTCTCCTGAGTGCAGCAATACCCCATTTGTGGTGATAAACTGCCGTTTGGGCTCATGGGAGGCCTCAGAAGGGAAGGAGCGCTGTGTGTTCTTTGGAGTGCAGATTTTGCTGGTTTGGTTTTCGGGTGCCATGTCACATTTGCAGAGCCCCAGAGGTATCAAAGCAATGGAAACCCACCAGAAGTGACCCCATTTTGGAAACTACACCCCTCAAGGAATTCATTTATGGGTGTTGTGACCATTTTGACCCCATAGTTTTTTCACAGAACTTATTTGAATTGGGCTGGGAATGAAAACAAAATTATTTTTTTCAAATAATATGTAGTTTTGGCTGAAAATTTCTTATTTTCACAAGAAACAAAATACCCCATTCTGTTGCGCAATTTGTTCTGAGTGCCGCAATACCCCATTTGTGGTGATAAACTGCCGTTTGGGCCCATGGGAGGGCTCAGAAGGAAAGGACCACCATTTGGCCTACTGGGGATTTTCTAGTGCGAAGTCATGTATGCAGAAGCACCTGAGGTACCAGTACAGTTGAAACCTGCAAGAAGTGACCCCGTTTTAAAAACTACACCCATAAGGCATTCATCTAGAGGTGTAGTGAGCATTTTGACCGGAGACCTACACCCCATAAACTGTAATGTGGGTTCTCCCGGGTATGGCAATACCCTACATGTAGCTGTTATCAGCTGCCTGGGCACACAGCAGGGCTCAGAGGGGAAAGACGAAGGGGGGATAAGCTGTGCGGAGTGCATCAGGGTAAGTAAAATTGGGGTAAATTATAAACCAAGGGATGTATGATAAATTTTAAAACACTCTTTCATACAGAGCTCTGGTTATTCGGGACACGTGTCACATTGATATATTGTGTCATCCCTTATAGCAGACTTTGCACCTCTTTTGACTTTTTCCCTTCTTGCCAGTTTGGGGAACTTCTCCTGGAAAGTGTTGCCGCCCTGGTACGATGCGTGTGGCCCCGCTTCCAGAAGTACTGGGTGCCCCCCCCCTCCTTCTTGGTCCCTAAAGATTAGGTTCTTGATAATCACCTCTTGAAATTCCAGGAAAGTTCCCCTCTGGCCTGCACATCGACGTAGCACGTACGCATTGTACAAAGCCATCTGTATGATGTGCCCGGCCAGCTTCTTATACCACACCGCATGGCGCTCTAGGGCTTCAGGATTTGATCTGACAAGTCCATCCCTCCCATGTACCTATTGTAGTCCAGCATGCAGTCTGGTTTGGGGGTGGCCTTTCCTTCATATATCCTAAACCTGTAGGTATACCCTGATGCACTCTCGCACAGCTTAGACATCTTCACGCCATACCTTGCCCTCTTACCCGGCAGGTACTCGCTGAATTGAACCCTCCCTTTAAAATGTACCAGGGACTCATCAATAGAAATACACTTCTTGGGGATGAATGCTTGGGAAAACTGGGCACTGAAACGGTCTAATAGGGGTCTCCGTTTATACAAACGGTCAAAACTGGGGTCATCTCGGGGTGGGCACGGCTCATTATCAGTATAATGTAAGAAGCAAAGTATTGCCTCATTCATTTATTTTTTTAGGTTACAGTTCAGTTCTGAAGTTGCTTTGAGGGGCCCATATATTAGAAACCCCTATCAAACACCCCATTTTAGAAACTAGACACCTCAAAGTATTCACAAAAGCATTTAGAAAGTTTATGAACCCTTTAGGTGTTTCACAGAAATTTAGAGCAAAGTAGAGGTGAAGTTTACATTTTTTTTTTGTCAGAAAATCCTCTTTATTCCATTTTTTTTACAACACAATTGGATTTATCAGAGAAACGCAACTTAATACGTATTGTCCAGATTCTGCAGTTTTGAGAAATATCCCACATGTGGCCCTAGTGCGGTAATGGACTGAAGCACCGGCCTCCGAAGCAAAGGAGCACCCAATGGATTATGAGACCTCTTTTTTATTAGGCACCATGTCCGGTTTGAAGAGGTCTTGTGGTGCCAAAACAGTGGAAACCCCCCAAAAGTGACCCCAATTTGGAAACTAGACCCCTTGAGGAATCCATTGTAGTTTTCTTGGGGTGCATGCGACTTTTTGATCAGTTTTTATTCTATTTTTAGGTGGCGTGGTGACTAAAAAACAGCAATTCTACTATTGTTTTTTTATTCTATTTTTTTTACAGCTTGCACCGTGCGCTATAAATGGCATATTCACTTTATTCTGCGTGGCGATACGATTACGGCGATACCAAATGTTTATAGTTTTTTTTTATGTCTTATGGCGTTTGCACAATAAAATACGTTTGATAAAAAATCATTCACTTTTTGTGTTACCTTATTCTAAGAGCCAGAACTTTTTTATTTTTCAATCAATAAAGCCGTGCGAGGACTTATTTTTTGCGTAACAAACTGTAGTTTCGATCAGTACCATTTTTAGGTACATGCGACTTTTTGATCTCTTTTTATTCCATTTTTTGGGAGGTGAAGGGACCAAACAATTGTGATTGTGGTACGGTTTATTATTATTTTCATTTACGGCGTTCACCGTGCGAGATAAATAACGAAATAATTTTGTAGTTCAGGCCGTTTCGGACGCGGCGATACCAATTATGTATAGTTTATTTGTTTGTTTATATATTTTTATTAATAATAAATGACTGATAAGGTAAAAAGGGGGATTTTTACTTTTAAGGGTATGTTCACACGCTAGCTGTCATTTACGTGTGAAAAGGCAGACTGTTTTCAAGAGAAAACAGCTGCCTCGTTACACTCGTAAATGCTCCTCCTCGCATTTTGCGAGCCGTCTGAGACGCTCGTAAATCTTGAGCTGTGCTTCATTGAGTTCAATGAAGAACAGCTCAAATTACGTGGCAAAGAAGTGCCCTGCACTTCTTTGCCGAGGCAGTCCATTTATGCGTCGTCGTTTGACAGCTGTCAAAAGACGACGCGTAAATTACAGGTTGTCTGCACAGTACATCGGCAAACCCATTTAAATGAATGGGCAGATGTTTGCCGACGTATTGCAGCCCTATTTTCAGGCGTAAAACGAGGCATAATACGCCTCGTTTACGTCTGAAAATAGGTCGTGTGAACCCAGCCTAATACTTTTAAAACTTTTATTTTCTTATTTTTACACATCTTTTTTTAACTTTTTTTTTACTGTATTACTTTGTCCCACTAGGGGACTTGAGGGCAGGAGGCCCTGATCGCTATTCTAATACACTGCACTACATGCGAAATGCAGTGTATTAGAACTGTCAGCTACTCACTGACAGCAAGCATAGCGGGTCCTGACGTTGTCAGGAACCACTAGGCTTCCGTCTATGGCATAGCCAGACGCCATTGTTTGCTGTCCGGTTGCCATAGTTACCATCGCCGCCCGCTATCGTGTAGCAGGCCGGCGATGGCAGCTTAACCCCTAAAAAGCCGCAATCTCTATAGAACGCGGCTTTTAAGGGGTTAATCAGCGGGGACACAGCGATCGGTCCCCGCTGTAGGAGCTGTGACAGCTGCTGAACAAGACAGGAGCTGTCACAGCTCCTGTATGTGTCGGGAGGACGGCCGAAACGGCCGTTACTCCCGAGACGTACTATTAGGTCATGGAGCGCGAATGCTATAGTTACCATGATCTAATAGTACGTCCAGGAGCGGGAAGGGGTTAAAGGGAATGTGTTGCTAGAAAAAAATTTTTTTTTTTTTTAGTTAAACAATTTAGTGTATTCGTGTATTAAACATTGTTCTATTTTTTTTTATTTTTTTCACGAGTCAGGAAATATTATAAATTAGATTCTAATTTATAATATTTCCCAGTGCTGGTCACTAGATGGAGCAATTCCCAAAATTGCAGCATTGCATGTGGTAAAGCAACCACATTGCTTTATGCTGCAAAATTTGAGAAAACTCACTCGCTCTAGTGAGCTCTCAGAATCCCCCCTCCTTTATCCTGGCTAGTGCCGGGAAAAACGAGGGGATTGAACGGTCAAACCTCCTACACTGTGTGTCGCCATTTTTTGAGCTAACACACAGTGTAGTAGGTTAACACACAGTAGTAAATACACAGTAAAACACGTACATACATAGAAATAACTTACCTGCTCCTGCCGCCGCCCTTCCCTCCGGTCCGTCCGCTCCGTCTGCTACCTCCGCTCCAAGTGCACAAGTCCGGAAGCCGCGACCGGAAGTAGTAATCTTACTGTCCGGCCGCGACTTCCGGTCCACAAGAAAATGGCGGCGGACGTCACACAGTTCAACTTGGACTATGTGGGAGCGGCGCATGCGCCGTTCCCACACAGACGGCGTACAGCATAGTGGATGGAACGGGCCCCGTTCGCATTCACTATGGGACTGTATGTGCCGTATTCCATGTCTGTATGTGTCGTTAAAATTTTTTTTCGTGACACTGGTCCTTTAAGGTATTTATCTAGGGGTGTAGAGATACACAACGCAAAAATGTAAAAAGGATGAATTAATGGGAATTCTCAGATAATCAGGATATATATTGTTTTATGCAAATGTTTAATACATTTTTTTAAATGAAGTGATAGAAAAATATATCTGTGTAAATCGGCTGCTGTGTTAGAAATATATTGCATTCTTATCTTGGGGGGCCGTACAGAAGAAAAGCGACGCTATTTTCTAATAAGGGAGGCATGTGCCTAGAAATGCATTTGACAGTCATATAGACAATGTCTTGCTAACAAAGCAGTTTTTAGACATTTGTATCATTCTGATGCCGTTGTGAATAGCGTTCTGGTCTGATGTGTAACAAATTATAGCGGAAAAAATAATCTGTACTGGAGTGAAGGGCAATATATACAAATGGAGGAAAATGTATCCAACTATGTTGCAAACGCGAGTCTGTTCACTAGGTAGAAGAACACCTGCAGGGCTATCATGACAAGCTTTTTTCTTTTCTGTAACTGGTTGTGCAACGTCTCTTTGGCTCCATCAATCCTTATGAGGGACGAATGTGCCAAGTGACGCGGTACACCATAACAGGCCCCTGCCCGGCAAGATAGGAACCGCTATGTGCACAAAACAACCAATCACCTACAGAATATATAGAGGGGCAGTGCCCAAAACCATCTATAGGAACAGTAAAGGATCACTAAACCCCAAAATGATGTCAGTATTTCCAGAAGAACTGTAACAAAGCCCATGGTGTATTGATAAGGAACAGCTCGATTATTAGAGATCCTCCAAATAAAAAAAAGATCATTCCCGTATCCGGGTACAGAATTAGGAATGTAACAGCTGTTTGTTTCAGGACATAGTCATGAGAACAGTCAAAATAAAAAAATTGTGGATGTGGGATTTTGTACTGGAAAATTAATTCTATGACTTAATCACCCACAAATAAATAAAAAAAAATCATAAGGGGTAAAATTTGTTTCACGGGTCTGAAAAATATGTGCTCTACAACCTCTTCCACAAGAAATAATCCCGACTTGGAAAGCCCACAAACTAAAAAGAAAATATAAAGAAATTGACTCCCTAAAAATACCCCCCCACCCATTTTTTTTTGTGTTAAATGCTAGTAATTTGAAACCGTGTGAAAGGTTTCTAAACAGTTACAAAGGGCTGGTTTTGATGGACACATGGGGCAATAAAAGTGGGTATCCCTCATCCTGCCATGCTTGCTACATACCCGGCACCTTTTTTTGGGGATATTTTTGGGTCTCAGTGGAAGGTGTAAAAAGTGGCGCTCTGAAAGCCTGCGCATATCCTTAGATTCACAGGATTGTGCAGGTATAGTGGACTCAAAAAGGAGATGCTCAATGACCTTCTCCTGAAATTGAAGAAAAGTGAGCGTTCCTTTTTGAAAATAACAAAACTGTTTTAGGTAGCAACCCGGATGAGGTAGATTGCTACCTTTTTGTACCAGGCCTTATTTTTGCTCTTCACCAGGTAAGGCTGAAGCACCTGGTCGGAAAGGTCTACACCCCCCATAAATTTGTTGTAGTCTGTTACACAGACAGGTTTCTGCTTGCAGTGGTAGCCCTCTCTCCCTAATTGCCACAGTGGTGTCCGTGTGTACGGTGGACAGCATGTAGACATCCTTCCTGTCGGTCCACTTCACTGCAAGTAATTCCTCACTTGCAAGGGCCATGAATATTCCTGTTTCCAAATGCCTGGACACCAACTGTTGTGGGAATCCCACTCTGTTCTTCCGTACTGTCCCACAGGCCCCTGTATTTGCAGCATGGAGGGCTTTATAAAGGGCAGCACCTGTATAAAAGTTGTCTGTATAGACGTAGTACCCCTTGTGCAGAAATGGCTCCATTAGGATCCACACTATTTTGCCAGAGATGCCAATAGTTTCTGGGAAGCCTGGGATATGAATTTGGCGGTCCCTGCCTTCATATATTTTAAAACCGCAGGTGTAACCCGTTGTGCTCTCACACACTTTGTATAATTTCACCCCATATCTGGCTCGTTTGGAAGGGATGAATTGACGAAAAGAAAGCCGGCCTTTGAAGCTCATGTGCCATTCATCTACAGACCAATTTTTGTCAGCGGTGTACAAAATTAGAAATTAATCATTTAGAAGGGTGATTAATGGCCTTAATTTATTAAGCCGATCATAGGCTGGGTCACTTCTTGGGGGGACTTGGGAATTGTCGGTAAAATGCATGAACCGCATTAGGGCCTCATAGCGGTTTCTGGACATCACTGCTGCAAATACAGGGGTAGCGTGGACAGCACTAGAAGTCCAGTAGGACCGGACAGATGTTTTTTTTTAACCAAACCACATATTGAGGGTAATGCCTAAATTTTTTTTCATTTCTGGGACACTTGTGGGGTTCCACATTCTTGAGTATATACATAGTTACATAGTTAGTACGGCTGAAAAAAGACACATGTCCATCAAGTTCAACCAAGGGAAGGGAAAAGGGAAGGAAAAATTTCTACACATAGGAGCTAATATTTTTTTGTTCTAGGAAATTATCTAACCCTTTTTTTGCAGCATCTACTGTCCCTGCTGTGACCAGCTCCTGCGGTAGGCTATTCCATAGATTCACAGTTCTCACTGTAAAGAAGCCTTGTCGCCTCTGCAGCTTGAACCTTTTTTTCTCCAGACGGAGGGAGTGCCCCCTTGTTTTTTGAGGGGGTTTTACAATGAACAGGATTTCACCATATTTTTTGTATGTGCCATTAATATATTTATATAAGTTAATCATGTCCCCCCTTAGTCGTCTTTTTTCAAGGCTAAATAGGTTTAATTCTTTCAATCTTTCCTCATAACTTAAATTCTCCATGCCCCTTATTAGCTTCGTTGCTCTTCTTTGTATTTTTTCCAACTCCAGGGCATCCTTTCTATGAACTGGAGCCCAGAACTGGACTGCATATTCCAGATGAGGCCTCACTAATGCTTTGTAAAGTGGTAATATTACATCCCTGTCCCGCGAGTCCATGCCTTTTAATACACGACAATATCCTGCTGGCCTTTGAAGCAGCTGATTGACACTGCATGCTGTTATTGAGTTTATGATTTACAAGTACACCCAGATCCTTCTCAACAAGTGAATCCGCCAGTGTAGCTCCCCCTAGGACATATGATGCATGCAGGTTGTTGGTACCCAGATGCATAACTTTACATTTATCTACATTAAACTTCATCTGCCAAGTGGACGCCCAAACACTTAGTTTGTTTAAATCTGCCTGTAATTCATGAACATCTTCCATAGACTGAACTATATTACATAGCTTGGTGTCATCTGCAAAAATAGAAATAGTGCTATTAATCCCATCCTCTATATCATTAATAAATAAGTTGAATAATAGGGGTCCCAGCACTGAACCCTGGGGTACACCACTTATAACCGGTGACCATTCAGAGTAGGAATCATTGACCACAACTCTCTGGATACGGTCCTTGAGCCAATTCTCAATCCAATTACAAACTATATTTTCTAAACCTATAGTCCTTAATTTACCCATTAGGCGTCTATGGGGGACAGTGTCAAATGCCTTTGCAAAGTCCAAAAACACTAAATCCACAGCGGCCCCTCTGTCTAGACTTCTGCTCACCTCTTCATAAAAACAGATCAGGTTAGTTTGACAACTTCTGTCCTTAGTAAAACCGTGCTGGCTGTCACTTATAATGCTATTTATTGTCACATAATCCTGTATATAGTCCCTCAATAGCCCCTCAAACATTTTCCCCACAATGGATGTTAAGCTTACTGGTCTATAATTACCCAGGGAAGACATAGAGCCCTTTTTGAAAATAGGCACCACATTTGCCCTGCGCCAGTCCCTTGGCACTATACCAGTCACTAGAGATTCTCTGAATATTATGAAAAGGGGGACAGAAATAACTGAACTAAGCTCTTTAAGAATTCTAGGGTGTAACCCATCTGGTCCCGGGGCCTTGTCCACATTTATTTTATTTAATTTAGCTTGGACCATCTCTACATTCATCCAATTCAGTATATCAACTGATATATTAACAGCACTGGCAGCGGCTACATCAGCTGCTCCTTCTTCAGTTGTATATACAGAGCTAAAGAACCCATTTAGTAACTCTGCCTTCTCTTGATCCCCTGTGACCAACTCCCCATTACCATTATCTAGGGGTCCTACATGTTCAGACCTGGGCTTTTTTGCATTTATATGCTTGAAGAATTTTTGGGGATTTGTTTTACTATCCTTGGCCACCTGCCTTTCATTTTGTATTTTTGCTAATTTTATTACATTTTTACAGATTTTATTAAGCTCTTTATATTTTACAAAGGCTACAGCTGTACCCTCAGATTTGTATTTTTTAAATGCCCTTTTTTTGTCATGTATTGCCCCTTTCACAGAAGGTGTAAGCCATGTGGGGTTTAATTTGAGTCGTTTATACTTGTTACCTGTAGGAATAAATTTTGCACTATAATAACTCAAAGTAGATTTGAAAATCTCCCATTTATCATTTGTTCCATTATTTGACATTAGTTCTTCCCAGTCTATATCCTGAATTGCAGCCCTCATCCTGGGGAAATTGGCTTTCTTAAAATTAAATGTTTTTGCCCTCCCAGCCTGCGTTTGTTTTTTACAGTATAGGTAAAATGTAACTATATTATGATCACTGTTACCGAGGTACTCCTCTATAGCGACTGCTGTATCTACCACCATAGGACTATGGGGTTCAGCGGTAGAATAGGAATCGTCACTGTCGGGAAAAAGTTCTGAAGCGGTGTCAGTTTCACTCTCAGATATGCAAAAAAATGGGACATAGAATGTAATTAAAACCACAGAAAAGGCCATATTCACAGATTAGGTGGTGGGTAAAAAAACCCGTTCCAAACAGGACGCAACCAGGTCAGAGAATGCTGTTGAAGGAAAGTGCCCAGGTGTGTTTAAATAATGATAGCCGCTCCCACTAACCTTGAGGGGAGTGGTGTGTTGGGCATGGAAGTAAATGTATAATAATAATAAATAAATAATAAAGTACTGTGTATAGTGTACATGTGAGGTATAGGGGACATGACTAAGTGTAGTGTGTAGAAATCAGGGCTGTGAGTGAAACAAAACGTGAGTGTAGTGTGTAAAACATGGAGGCATAGTGTTTGGATAGTGAGGCACAGCATATATAGCCGAATAGCAGCCTATTTATAATGCCCATACTGTAAGAGAGCGGGCTGCCCTGCATGCAGTGCCAAACATCCGCACACCAGGCTATCCCAGCATCATAAGACCCGGGCGCGTCCTGAAAAAAAGGTATGTACAATGTAAGTAACCATGAAAAAACATGGGGTATTAGTTGTCGTTTTGGCCAAAAGAATGCAAGCTCGTTTCACTTTCAGAACTGTTGGAACATAGCAAGGCGTAGGCTTGCTTCGCGCTGTACAGTCTCTGAGACATTATATTTATAGATATGTATGTATGTATGTATGTACAGTATATATATATATATGCCCTATAAGTCCTATAAGAACCCTAAGGCTGGGCTCACACACCTTATTTACGGACGTAATTCGGGTGTTTTACACCTCGAATTACGTCCAAAAATAAGGCTCCAAAGCGCCGGCAAACATCTGCCCATTCATTTGAATGGGTTTTACGATGTTCTGTGCACACCGGCTGTTTTTTTACGCGCCGCTGTCAAAAGACGGCGAGTAAAAAGACGCCCGTGTCAAAGAGGTGCCTGTCACTCCTTGAGACGTAAATGGAGCCGTTTTTCATTGGCACCATTCAAAAACAGCTCCAATTACGAACGTAATTTCCGCCGCGAAAAACGCGAGTACAATCAATTACGTCTGAAATTCAGGAGCTGTTTTCTCCTGAAAATAGCTCCGTAATTTCAGCCCTATAGGACTAAAAACTACACTAACTATTATTTTTTTTATTTTTTATAACAGACGTAATAAAATAAAGCCCTAATGTAGTCTTACGGCTATTATGGCCCTAAACAATAATGCTAAACTAGCACTAACCCTAAACTACCACTTACGCTAAACTAGCACTAACGCTAAACTAGCACTAACGCTAGTCTAGATTTTATATTATATATATATATATATATATATATATATATATATATACTAGAAAGCGGTGATTTGTTTCTTCACTTTTTTTTACAGCACAGGACGCAGACTGATCTCTCTCTCCTCTCAAGGAACAACTACAATGAGAGGAGAGAGAAACACAGCCCATGTCCTGGCTGTGTTATTAAAATAACTGTCTTTGATCTCTGTGATAGGTTTTATCACACAGATCACCTGATCAGGGACCAGTCACAACGGTCCCTGATGGTTTCTGTGCCAGCTGCTGACACAGGCAGGTTATGCACAGTGCATGCGCGCGCCATTTTGTGTGTGAGGGGGGGAATCGGAAGGGGGGAATCAGACGTGGGAGGGGGGGTGATTCATCTGGGGTATACTGGGGAACACTTATTACCCTTTCTCTCTAAGGAGTTATTCCATGAGAGGAGAGAGAAAGGGTAACGATCTGCCGCTTTGCAGTGACCGCCGTGATTTAACGAATCACGGCGATCACGTGACCAGAGACCACTCGTTATGGTCTCTGGTTGTTGCTCTGAACCCTCAACTACCTCCGGTAACTGAGAGAACGGAGCTTTGATCATTTATTTTGGCGCTACATTAGGCTAAAGCGCTGCCGTGTAAAGGCGGCGCCTTAGCCTAAAGCCCCTTAGTGACCGCCGTGAAAAGGCGTATTGGTGGTCACTAAGGGGTTAAAAAAGATATTTCCATTGATGGGAATTAATTTCCTCCATGGAGAATGGTTACAAAGCCGAGTGACAACCATTATGGTCATCATCAGAACTCCTCCAGGACTTTCCCAGACTCTCCCCTCTCCACAGCCACATAACTCTGTTTATTTACCCATAAAGCAGGAAAGACATGAAGTGAAAGAGAAAACAGAAGAACAGAGTTTTTAAAATTTATTTTTTTAATTTCCGCAATGATAATGAATTAACTAAATCCAGGTGGCAAATTTGGGAAAGGTATTGCCGCTGATGATGATTGATGTTCGGGCTCTACATGTTGTCTCGTAGAGAGAGAAACCTAAAGAGAAAGAGGTCAAGTACATTCAAAATAATGTGTAATAGAAAAACTTTCTTTATTAACAGATAGAAAGACAAACAGTTAAAAATGAGTCATACAGTGTAAAAGGGCGTCAGCCCACACGGAATACATGAAAAGATACTGATGATGGTATTAAATAACAAAGACCCAGGGTTAAATGTTAACAGTGAACAGCTCGATACATGTAGCATAAATATAAGGGAATAGATCAAGTGATCAAGTAATTCTGATGTCTATAACACCATAAGCTGGTATTGGTAGTTGTAATCAGTAAATATAGGTTAATATCATGTAGCAGTATAGCTGAGACTGATTGAGGAGCAGTACAACCTGGATCTAAGTGGCCATGTGCATTAGGTAAATAAAACATGTCACGTACCCGGATTCATGTAGCCGCATGGGGGAGACGCCAAGCCCGACGCGCGTTTCGGCGGATGCCTTCGTCCGGGGGTGGCGTCTTCCCTGCGGGACCCTCCCTTATATCTGAACATGATTAGAGAAGATTGGTATCCGTGTGGGTCATATGGGAGGTTATTTCGGCGACAGGCCGGGGGTAGCAAGATGGCTACTGCCCCACTTCCGGTGAACCGCGTCATCGAGGCGGACGTGCGCGGACGCTGTCTGACAGCGCCGCCCACGTCCAGCCAGGATTGAAGACCCGGCCGAAAGTGAGTGAGCCACTCCCCCACCCCTAGCTAGCGCACACCTCTCTCACCCCGTACCACTGGTTCAGAAGCAGGCTTATGAAACAGTTAGAGATAACTGAGATAGATGTATGTAGATATAGATAAGGGGATCGGGAGACGATAAATGTTAGTTTAATACCAAGAATATGGCACATATGAATGTAACCTGTGAAGAAGAGAAAAAGCAGAAAAGAAGAGAAGGGAGAAACGGAAGAAACAAAGAAGGAAACCAGAGACAGAAAAAACGCAAGTGTGTGTGAATGTTGACAAGAGGACGGTCCATGTAAACACTTGGATGATACACTGAAATGTAAATAAGGGACCGAAAAAAACTAAAAAACTGAATAAATAAATAATTAATGGATTACTAAGTGAAGGAAGTGACAAAATATGTGTAAATAAAGAAATAACAAACCCATACCATTTCATTGTATGTATGTATGTGATGAATATGCAAATGTATGAAGTACTGTATGTGAAAATTCTATATATATATATAAATAAATAAATAGTCAAACATGTTCATAATTATGAATACATCAAAAATAAATAAAAATTATATATATGTATAAATGTATCCATATACTGTTGTGTAAAAGAGAAAACATAATGTGTATAAATAAATGTAGCAAAAAAAGAGCATAATTAATATATGTATTAGGTTTGCCAAGATTAAATAGTGTAAGACCATATATTAAAGAGAAACAAGAAAAAAGATGTATATATAGACTATTTATATTTATGCACATACATGATCAGTAGTGTTCACATTCAGTACATCAATGGTTTCTTGATCCATCAAGGATCGCCAGGCGCCATCTCTGGCTTTGTAATCCATGGGACCCACGGATTACAAAGCCAGAGATGGCGCCTGGCGATCCTTGATGGATAAAGTTTTTAGAGATGAGTCTGCAGTGTCTGGTTTTAGTGGTTCAGAGAGTGTGAGTGAACTCCAGTATAGATACAAAAATTTACTCCATAGACGCATGAAGGTCTGGTGGAACAAAGTGTTCCTAGAAAATTATATTCAGAGATGTCTTATCCCAAGGGGTCTTAGGATCAAAATCTTTCCCTCATTTCCAATCAGTGATGAAACTTTCATCACTAGGTGGGAAGATATTTGTAACAATAGTTCCAAAAAGTTCATGGAACTCTTGGTAGGACTCAACCAAGACACACTCGCTTTGCTGGACGCAGAAATTGAAGATGTTCAATCTCAGCTTATTGCACTCTTATCTGTAGATAGTATGGCCAGATTTAGACAAAGTCTTGAAGTTCAATTCTCCGAATGGGAGAAGGAAATTCAAGCTACAAAATCTAAAAAGTTCACCAGAGATGTTGGAGATTTCCAGCAAAACCAGGTGTACAGATGGAGGAGAAACAAAATAGGTGGTCGGAGTCGCACACCCTCTGTATCCTCTATCTCCTCTCTCAGTGAAACAGTAAATGCATTCTCTCGTTTCAATCAACCATCTGGCTCACGTCCAAAAAGAAAATTTACACAAAGACAAATGGCAAACAAGAAGAGACCAGATACGCAAGATCCTACTCATCGCCTAAAGGTGATTAACCTATCTGTACACACTTTTTCAGATATAGACAGAGAGGTCATTGAAAAGGGTCTTACTTTCTCACCTTGTAATCGCTTTGATGCTTTCTCTGTAGTAAAAGATCTCAACATGTTTGGTCGGTCACTTATACACAAAAAATGGTTCCACAAATCCACTCATGTGGATCTTTTTCCTACCACAGAGGAGCAACAAGCATTAGGGACTCTTGAGGAATTGTTGGAAGAACAGGATACTACTGTTTCAGGTAAAATCCCAGTATGTGTTCGTATGAAATCCAAGAAATTCCCCCCTCTTAGTTTGTGCCCCGCTGTAGATTCTTTTGTTAAGGCGGTTACACTAGAATTTCAAAATATTCCTGCTAATGTCAAGCATGATAATCTAACCACATTACAACGTGAAAGCTTAAATAGATTACAGAAAATGAAGGATGTTGTATTCAAGGCTGCCGATAAAGGCGGGAATGTTGTTGTATGGCCCTGTCACATGTATGAGGCCGAAGCCTACAGACAATTGCGTGACAGACAGTGCTACAAAAAACTAACATTCAATCCCTCATCCTCTTTTAGATCTACACTGCAGCAGATATTTTCGAAAGCCTTACAAGAAGATGTTATAAATAAGGATTTGTTAACCGCACTTACAACGGTTGAACCTACTGTCCCTACGCTGTATTTACTCCCTAAAGTGCATAATAATGACAAAATACCACCAGGAAGACCAATAATTTCAGGTAGGGGAAGTATTACAGAGAAGTGCTGTAAATATATTGACCACCACCTGAAGGATTTGGTTATAAACCTTCCTTCATATGTTCGTGATTCTGCAGATCTTCTTCAGAAAGTTAGCGGCATCAGCATTGACGATGATATGCTGCTAGTTGCGATTGACGTTGAATCGCTCTACACTAGTATTAGGCATGCTGATGGCATTAGGGCCACTAAATTCTTTCTGTCAACTACGAATTTGGAAAAATCCATGTGTGATTTTCTTGCTGAACTATTGGAATACACCTTGACGCACAACTTTTTCACCTTCAATGGGCACTTTTACCTACAGCTCCAGGGAACGGCGATGGGGGCTGCTTGTGCACCCTCATATGCCAATCTGTTCCTTGGACTGTGGGAGAGGGACCTTTTCTCAGATGGCCAGGATGATTCAATGGACCGGATCCTGTTTTGGGCACGGTACATTGATGACATCCTGGTCATTTGGAAGGGTACTGCCTCTGAGCTGGACAAATTCATGGTAGAGCTCAACAAGAACCAGCTCAATCTTAAATTTACGTACAAATCCAACAGTCAGCACATTGATTTTTTGGACATTAAATTAACCAAGGACATTGATGGTTTTTTACAGAGTGACGTGTATCGCAAGGAGACCTCGGTTAATTCTTTACTGCATTTTTCATCCTCCCATCCACCACAGACCCTACAGGCGATCCCTATCGGGCAATTCCTGAGGATAAGGAGGATATGCTCCTCTGACACCATTTTTGAGGAACAGGCCAAGGACTTAAAAAACCGTTTCATAGATCGAGGCTATAGTATGCGGTCCATCAAAAAGGCGTATCACAGGGCCAAGTATACAAATAGAGATGATCTTTTGTTTCCTAAGAAGAAGAGAGATACACAGAATAAGGTGAGGTTTATAACAAACTATCACTCGAGGTGGCCGCAAATGAGGGAAATTTTCAAAAGGTATTGGCCCATTTTGCTCACAGACCCAATTCTCACCAATTATGTGACTAGGTACCCCAGCATAACAGCAAGACGTGGGAGAAATTTGAAAGATCATTTAGTGAGGAGTCACTATGATCCGGTTACGAGAAAATATCCGTTTGGATCAAAGGGAGCAAAGTGGGGGTGTTCCCCCTGTGGGCATTGTGTGGCATGTCCTAATATCGAGAGGATCACAACTTTTCCTAATGTTACAGGTACGAAAACGTATACTATAACACATCCGATAACATGCACCACCAAAGCAGTGGTGTATTATGCAACATGTCCATGCCCTAAAGTATACATTGGTCTCACCTCTAGGGAGCTAAAAGTGAGAGTGAGGGAGCATATGTCCGATATCAGACGAGCAGCGAATGAGGAAGTCATGGAAACTTTGAAACCGATACCGCGACATTTTAAAGTACATCATTCCTGCGATCCAACAAAACTAAAGGTGAGGGGCATTGATCATATTGTCACAAATATGAGAGGAGGCAATATTAAGCAAAAATTAGCACAATGCGAAGCACGTTGGATTTGGACCCTTGGGTCAATGTATCCATCAGGCCTCAATGAATCTTTGAGTTTCGCTCCATTTCTCTGAACCACTGACTCCCTGTGGGTCTAGGTTTTTTAATTATTTTTAATCAATAAATATATATTGTTTTATTATTTTATTATGTATATATATATACAGTCCTTACCTTGTTAACTACCCTCTTCTATGAACTCTTTATCTTTTGAAGGTATATAGAAATGCAGGTATATTTGGAGATATATATGCTGAAGATATTGGAGGCTATGGACTCTGGAGGCGTTGAAGATATTATATATGTATGCTCCTTGGCCACTGGCATGGTGTCATTCTACTCATCGTTTCTATATTGTATATATGCTTTATCGCTCTCTTTCTACTATGGGGATGCTGTCATCAGATCCATGTGGGGTTCTTTATCGATCACACTATGCACTTTAGACATACACATGCGGGTATAATCTACGTATTATATATATTGTCATGTTTTATAATGTATTGGTAACTGGTATTAATTATGTATCTTATTATTCTATATATTTCACTATTGACTTTATACACATCTACGAATTTTTTAACATATAGATATGTAGATATCTATGTACTGCCATTATACACATATTGATTGATTTTTTAACACATAGACATGTAGATACTTATTTGACTTATTTTTGCATGTCTTTTATATACATATACCTGTGCATGTTGTTTTTTTTATATATATATATATACACATATATTTTTTATTGATGTATTTCTTTACCATGGATTTTATTCATTTATTTATTGTGCACCCATGCCTAATAGTGTTTATAGATACCCCTGCTTGTTGGTTTATGTCTTGCAATACATTTCTGTGCATTTGTGTATGTTTCTTTTGTGTATGGACTGAAACCATTGATGTACTGAATGTGAACACTACTGATCATGTATGTGCATAAATATAAATAGTCTATATATACATCTTTTTTCTTGTTTCTCTTTAATATATGGTCTTACACTATTTAATCTTGGCAAACCCAATACATATATTAATTATGCTCTTTTTTTGCTACATTTATTTATACACATTATGTTTTCTCTTTTACACAACAGTATATGGATACATTTATACATATATATAATTTTTATTTATTTTTGATGTATTCATAATTATGAACATGTTTGACTATTTATTTATTTATATATATATAGAATTTTCACATACAGTACTTCATACATTTGCATATTCATCACATACATACATACAATGAAATGGTATGGGTTTGTTATTTCTTTATTTACACATATTTTGTCACTTCCTTCACTTAGTAACCCATTAATTATTTATTTATTCAGTTTTTTAGTTTTTTTCGGTCCCTTATTTACATTTCAGTGTATCATCCAAGTGTTTACATGGACCGTCCTCTTGTCAACATTCACACACACTTGCGTTTTTTCTGTCTCTGGTTTCCTTCTTTGTTTCTTCCGTTTCTCCCTTCTCTTCTTTTCTGCTTTTTCTCTTCTTCACAGGTTACATTCATATGTGCCATATTCTTGGTATTAAACTAACATTTATCGTCTCCCGATCCCCTTATCTATATCTGCATACATCTATCTCAGTTATCTCTAACTGTTTCATAAGCCTGCTTCTGAACCAGTGGTACGGGGTGAGAGAGGTGTGCGCTAGCTAGGGGTGGGGGAGTGGCTCACTCACTTTCGGCCGGGTCTTCAATCCTGGCTGGACGTGGGCGGCGCTGTCAGACAGCGTCCGCGCACGTCCGCCTCGATGACGCGGTTCACCGGAAGTGGGGCAGTAGCCATCTTGCTACCCCCGGCCTGTCGCCGAAATAACCTCCCATATTACCCACACGGATACCAATCTTCTCTAATCATGTTCAGATATAAGGGAGGGTCCCGCAGGGAAGACGCCACCCCCGGACGAAGGCATCCGCCGAAACGCGCGTCGGGCTTGGCGTCTCCCCCATGCGGCTACATGAATCCGGGTACGTGACATGTTTTATTTACCTAATGCACATGGCCACTTAGATCCAGGTTGTACTGCTCCTCAATCAGTCTCAGCTATACTGCTACATGATATTAACCTATATTTACTGATTACAACTACCAATACCAGCTTATGGTGTTATAGACATCAGAATTACTTGATCACTTGATCTATTCCCTTATATTTATGCTACATGTATCGAGCTGTTCACTGTTAACATTTAACCCTGGGTCTTTGTTATTTAATACCATCATCAGTATCTTTTCATGTATTCCGTGTGGGCTGACGCCCTTTTACACTGTATGACTCATTTTTAACTGTTTGTCTTTCTATCTGTTAATAAAGAAAGTTTTTCTATTACACATTATTTTGAATGTACTTGACCTCTTTCTCTTTAGGTTTCTCAGTATATATTCATGGTCAGAGTACCAGGTCATGTTGGGTTTACATGTATGTTCCTCCTACTTCATAATCTTGGTTATTTATGTCACTTTGACTGTTACCGGTACTTACGAAGATATATATCTTTAGTATCTTTTCTGATGTGGAGTGCATACGTTTGCTGCATGTGTACAATTTGGTTTTCTATGTTGTCTCGTAGCTTTGTGTTTGATGTCCTATATGCCGCCTCAAATAAAATACTCCCTTTCCCTTTCGAGGATCCAGTAAGTCTTCGTTGACTTTTCAATGTTTGTTGATAGAAAAGTTATTTTCTGCGTTTTTTTTTATAAGATGTCAAATTGTGCGTATTAAAAAGTGATGATGGTTCTTCATGGTGACCTGTAGAAGAACACATATTTTATAACCAGAAGAATACGACCATGACACACAGCGGAGTAACATGCAGTCACAGGGCCCCAGAGCAATATATGGCCCCACATCACCCCACCCACCAGGACTAATAGGTGTGGGAAATGGATGCGACTGAAAATTCATAGAATAGAGAGTTTACTGTAGTCTGCCCCTGTCTATGGAGGGTCATATACTCACTGGTGATGTGCTCATATTCTGATGTCATTTTCTGAAATTATAGATGTTCTTGTCTGGAAAAAAGGGAATGAGTTATACAGATTGATTGACTTATAGCTGTATACAGATCATATACAAAACACATGTCCTGGACTGGGGAATGTCCCTGTCTGGGGAGGGTCTCATATACTTACTGTTCAGTCTGATTTTTTGCTGCCCATAGCGGAAACTGTTGATGTTATTGTCTAGAAAAAAGGTAAGAAATTAAGCAGATTGATTGACAGGTCACTGTCACGTTGCAGTATATTGGTCATTATTATTCATCAGTATTTATAAGCCAAAACCAAAACATAATTAGAAAAAGAATAATATAAATATTCACAACTCTTCTGTGTTTTAGACCAGTTTCTATTTTTTGCTTACAGATACTGATGCAAAATACTGACGCGTGAAAGTTGCCTTATAGCTATATATATATATATATATATATATATATATATATATATATATATATATATACATTTCCGAATACATGTCCTGACTGGAGAATGTCCCTGTCTGGATTGAAACCCAGAAGCTCCTGTCCCAGGCAGCAGCTCATCTCATTGAGCTATAGGGGATGTTAGAGAGCTCCACTGCTGAATCTGCTGTCTAGGTTTTCTTGACTTTTGCGCCTCTGGATTCCTTTCCTTTATTGCCTGATTGGTCTCAGTCTTTTGGTTTACTATATAATCCTGTCCCTTGCCCTTCCTGATTGTCAGACTATTGAGATTCCTGCCTGTAGTCTAGTTCCATCTGTCTTACTCTACAAACTGTTGCTGCTCATTTGTGTACCGAAATTGAATTATTTTCTGACCACATCTCTGCCTCACTCTACAACCTGTTGTCACTTGTTTGAGCACAAATCTTGGATTGTTTCCGGACCACATCTCTGCTTTACGCTACAACCTGTTGCTGCCTATCTGTGTATCAAACTTAGATAATTTCCTCAACATGTCTCTATGCTACAATCTGTTGTTGCTTATCTGCGTACCGAACCTGGACTGTTACCTAATTACTTTTGCTATTATTAACCTCCTGCCTGATCGTTTCAGTCACAGGACTTCAAATCTGCCACTGACATTAACATATATACTCACTACTGATGTTCGAATGTTATGATCTTTTGCTACCCATATCTGCTGAAACTTTTTGATGTTAATGTCTAGAAAAAATGGGAGAAATTAGTTAAACAGATCGCTTAACTTATAACTATTTACACATAATATATGTCCTGGACTGGGGAAGGTCCCTGTCTGGGGAGGGTCTCATATACTCACTGTTAAGTCTGATGTTTTGCTGCCCATTGATTAAACTGTTGATGTTATTGTCTAGAAAAAATGGAATAAGTTAAGTTGATTCATAGACAGGCCACTTTCACACGCCAGTATTTTGGTCAGTATTTTGCAGCCAAAACTTGAAACAGAAAATATATAGAAAAAGTATAATGGAAAAATGTACATCTCTTCCGTGTTTTTGACCCTCTCCCGATCTTGGATATAAATACTAATACAAAATACTGATGTTTAAAAGGGGTCTTATTAGTACACACACAGAACACACAAACAGAATACATGTCCTGGACTAGAGAATGTCCCTGTCTGGAGAGGGTCTTATATTGTCGGGATTCAAACCGAGAAACTCCTGCTGCTTTTCTCATTGTACTATAAGGGATTTTGGAGAGTTCCACTGCTGAATATGTTGTCCAGATTTTCTTGACTTTTGCCTCTATGGATTCCATGCTTTATTGCCTGATTGGTCTCAATCTTTTGGTATACTATATAAACCTGTCCTTGCACTTCCTGATTGTCAGACTTTTGAGGTTCCTGTCTGTAGTCTAGTTTCTTTCTGCGTCACTTCACAAACTTGCTGCTCATTTGTGTATCGAAAGTAAATTGTTTCCTGACCACACCTTTGCCTCACTCTACAACCCGTTGTCACTTATATGTATACCAAACTTGGATTGTTCCCAGACCACTTATCTGCTTTAAGCTACAACCTGTTGCTTCTTATCTGTGTATCAAACTTAGATTATTCTCTAACCACTTCTCCGTGTCACGCTACAATCTATTGTCGCTTATCTGTGTACCGAATCTGAACTGCTAGTTAACTACTTTTGCTATTATGAACCTCCTATCAGATTGTTCCAGCCTCGGTACTTCAAATCTGCCACCGACATTAGGGCCCCATGCAAACGACCATAGATTTCGTCCATAATTACGGACCTATTCATTATTATGTCCGACTGACACTTTCCCGTATATTTACGGGAAGGTGTCCTTACGGCAGAAACCTTCCGTAAAAAATCCTATTTTTTTATTTTATGGATCGGGCTCCCATACTATATAATGGAAACACTGTCCACAAATGCGTATGACTGACCACAGCCGTCTGCGGCCGGATATGCCTGTAATCATAGACTGTGATTATGGGCACGGTCATGTGCATAGAGCCTTATATATATACCCACTACTGATGTTAGGATGCTCTGATATTTTGCTGCCCATATCTGCTGAAATTTTTTTATGTTACTGTCTATAAAAAAAAGTGCAAGAATGAGTTAAACAGACCGATTAACTTATAGCTGTATACACATAAAATACCGACAGAATACATGTCCTGGACTAGAGAATGTTCCTGTCTGAGGAGGGTCTCATATACTCACTGTTTAGTTTGATGTTTTGCTGCCAATAGATGGAACTGTTGATGTTATTGTCTAGAAAAAAGGGAATGAGTTAAGTTGATTGATAGACAGGCCACTTCACACGGCAGTATTTTGGTCAGTATTTTGCATTAGTATTTATAATCCAAATCCAGAAACAGAACATAAATATAAAAAGTATTATTGAAAGTTTTGCACCTCTTCCGTGTTTTGGCCTATAAATACCCATACAAAATACTGACCAAATGACTGCCATGGAAAAGGGGGCTTATAACTATATACACAAACAGAATACATGTCCTGGGCTGCAGAATGTCCTTGCCTGGTGAGGGTCTCATTTTGTAAGGATTCATACCCAGAAACTCCTGTGTCCGAGGAGGCAGCAGCTCTTCTCATTGAGCTATAGGGGATGTTGGACAGCTCCACTGCTGAATCTGTTGTCCAGGTTTTCTTGACTTTTGCCTCTCTGGATTCCTTTCCTTTAATGCCTTTTAGGTCTCGCTCTTTTGGCTTACTATATAAACCTGTCCTTGCACTTCCTGAGTGTCAGACTATTGAGGTTCCTGCCTGTAGACTAGTTCCTTTCTCTACAAACTGTAGCACCTTATTTGTGTACCGAACATGTATTGTTTCCTCACCACGTCTCTGCTTCATTCTACAACCTGTTGCTGCTTATCTGTGTACCGAACCTGGACTGTTTCTTAATTACTTTTGCTATTATCAACCTCCTGCCTAATCATTTTAGCCACCGGTCTCCAAACCTGCCACCGACCTTGACATATATACTCACTACTTATGTTCGGATGTTCTTATCTTTTGCTGCCCATGTCTGCTCGAAAATTTTTGATGTTAATTTCTAGAAAAAAATTAAAGGAATGAACCATTAACTTTTAGCTTTATACACATAATCCACCAACCAAATGCATGTCCTGGACCTGAGGTTGCCCCTGTCTGGGGAGGGTCTCGTATACTCACTAATGATGTTATGATGTACTGATGTTATGCTGCCCAAATCTCTGATGTCAATTTTTGATGTTATGCTGCTCAAATCTCTGATGTCAATTTTTGATGTTAATGTCTAGAAAAAATAGGAAGAAATTAGTTTAACAGATTGGATAATTTATTGCACAGGCAGAATACATGTTCTGGACTAGAGAACGTCCCTGTTTGGGGAGGGTCTTATATACTCACTGTTTATTGTGATGTTTCTGAAACTGTTGATGTTATTTTCTAGAAAAAAGGGAATAAGTCAAACAAATTGATTGATTGATTGATTGTATATATAATACAAAGACTGAATACATGTCCTGGGCTGCAGAATGTGATGATGCTGCTGCCCATGTGACCGCTGCAGCCTGTGACTGGCTGCATTTGTCACTTGGGTTAAAACATCATCCCAGAAGGCCGGGCTGCATGAAGAGCAGCTGGGAAGAAAAGGAGCCGTTGCTATGACAAAGATAGACTTTTTTATTATTTTAAACAAAAAACGGTTTTGTATTGTTTCAGATTTTAAATCGCATCGTTTCTGCGCAAAAATATCAACATTTGTTATTTGTTGCGGATTTTAACTCCTCATTGAATTCAATAGGCAAAACCCAAATCAAAAGTGCAACAATTCCGTTGACATTCTGTGGATTAAAAAAACGCACCGCAGGTCAATTTATGATTGTTTTCTAAGCAGATTTTTTCTGCATTCTGTCGATGAAATTTATTCAAATCTCATCCACTTTGCTGCTACGGTAATACATAACGATATCCGTTGTGGAAAATCTGCAAACATACCCAAATGGAAAAATTTTCACCTCTTCCATGTTTTGGGCCCACTTCTGTTTTTTGGCATATAAATAATAATGCAAAATAATGAGCAAGTTACTTATAGCTGTATATATATATAATACACAAACAGAATACATGTCCTGGACTGAAGAATGAATGTCCCTGTGCGTGGAGGGACTCATATACTCACTGCCGATGTTCTGGTCTTCTGAAGTTTTGCTGCCAATATCTGATGGAAATCAACGATGTTATTGTCTGGGGAAAAAAGGGGAAAGTATGAGTTAAGCAGATTGATTGACTGTAGCTGTATACACAGACATCATATAAGTCCTGGACTGGAGAATGCCCCAGTCTGGGGAGGGTCTCATATCATCACCATTCAAACACAGAAACTCCTGTGTCCGAGGCAGTAGCTCTTCTCATTGAGCTATAGGGGATGTTGGACAGCTCCACTCCTGAATCTGTTGTGTAGGTTTTATTGACTTTTGCCTCTGGAGTCCTTTTCGTTATTGCCCGATTGGTCTCACTCTTTTGGCTTACTATATAAACCTGTCCCTTGCACTTCCTGATTGTCAGACTATTAAGGTTCCCGCCTGTAGTCTAGTTCCTTTCGCTACAAACTGTAGCAGCTTATTTGTGTACCGAAATGTAATTGTTTCCTGACCACATATCTGCTTAATACTGCAACCTGTTGCTTCTTATATGTGAACCAAACTGAGATTATTTCCTAACATCTCTGCCTCACGCTATAATCTGTTGCCGCTTAAAGGGGTTTTCCCATTTTGGACATTTATGGCATATCAACAGGATATGCATTAAAAGTCTGACAGATGTGGGTCCCAGAGTCCCATGTGGGTCCCCGCGCCTATCTCTAGAACGGGGCCTCCTAAACCCTGTTCTAGCTTATTCGACTCCGCTGCCTCCCGACCACTTCCTAAGTGCTCTAAGTGCTCGCTGAGCTACGCTATTTCCGTAACTCCCACAGAAGTAAATGGGAGTTACTGAAACAGCGTAGCGCGGCGAGCTACGCTGTTTCAGGAACTCGGTAGCTACGGAAACAGCGTAGCTCGCCGTGGTACTCTGTTTCCGTAACTCCCGACCACCTAACCAGGATGTGGCCAGGAGGCAGCGGGAGCAGAGTGAGCTAGTAGTGGGTTTAGAGGGCCCTGTTCTAGAGATAGGTTCGGGTCCCAGGGAATTGTCCAAGGTGGGAAACCCCTTTAAGTGCGTACTAAACCTGGACTGGTACTTGAGCGCTTTTGATATTATCACCCTCCTGCCTAATCATTTCGGTCACAGGTCTGCAAATCTGCAACCGACCTTGACATATATACTCACTTCTGATGTCCTGATGTTATGCTGCCCGTATCTCATAAAAATTATTGATGTTAAGGTCTAGAAAAAAAGGTAAGAAATTAGTTATACAGATTGGTTGATTTACAGTATATGCAAAGACAGAATACATGTCCTGGACTGGAGAATTCCCCTGTCTGGGGTGGGTCTTTTATACTCACTAATGATGTTAAGATGTTATGCTGCCAATGTCTCATAAAAATTATTGATGTTAGTGTCTATAAAAAAAGGGAAGAAATGACAAAAGGGGTTGTCCAGGCATGGAGTAGTTTTCATACTGATTACGTATGCACAGGATACCTGGTCCCTGCACCGATCAGCTGTTTCGGCTGACTCTGAGCAATAGATGTCAGGGTCAGTAGCAGATGGCTCCAGTCACAGTATAGTGGCCATGCTGCAAGACAGCAGCTCTGCTCCTATTCAAGTGAAAAGAGCCATCTGCTTCCGACACCGTTAACTGCATAAAATCTGATGCCCAGAGGCAGCCGGAACAGCTGATCGGTGTGGGGTCCGAGTGTCGGATCTCCACAAATCATATACTGATGACCTATACTTTTTAATTTTTTCATCAGTGGAGCTGTATGAGGGCTTGTTTTTGTGAGACGAGCTATAGTTTTTATAGGTACCATTTTTGGATACATGCAACTTTTGGATCACTTTTTTTTCCAATTTTTGTAGGGCAAAGTGACCAAAAAACAGAAATTCCGGCATTGTTTTTATGGGGTTTATTTTACGCCGTTCACCGCATGGAATAAATAACATGCAATTTTTAAAGTTCATATGTATGGTTTATTTTTATTTTTTTTAATAATAAAGGACCTGATAAGGGAAAAAAAGGTGATTGTGTTTTATTTTATTACTTTATGAAATGTTAAATACTTTTGTGTAAAAAAAAACAAAAGTATATTAGGTATGATACCTTTATTGGCTAACCATAAAAGTTCTATATGCAAGCTTTCAAAGCACACAGGCTCCTTCTTCAGGCTTGCATATATAACTTTTATGGTTAGCCAATAAAGGTATCATACCTATTATACTTTTGTCTTTTTTGACACAAAAGTATTTAACATTTCATATTGTCTCTGACTAAGATGGTACTACACTATTTTATTACTTTGAAACTTTTATTATATTTTTCACAACTTTTTTTTTTTCACTTTTTTTACACTTTTCTTTAGTCCCACTAGAACTTGAAGGTCCAACTGTCAGATTTTTCTAATACATTGCACTACCAATGTAGTGCAATGCATTATATCTGTCAGTCATTCACTGACAGCAAGCCGATTAGGCTTCGCCTCCGGGCAAAGCCTAATTGGCTTCTGTAATGGCAGAGAAGGAGGCCATTGTTAGGCCTCCTGTTGCCATAGCAGCAGTCGGCAGCCCTGATTGCATGGCAGGGCTGCCGATCTGCTACCAACCTCTAAGATGCAGCGATCAATTTCGATTGCTGCATCTAGGGGGTTAGTGGCAGGTATCGGAGCTAGCTCCGGTTCTTGCCGTTACTGGTGGATGTCAGCTGTATCATACAGCTGACATCCACCGCTGATGACGCTTACAGGCGGCTCTGGAAGCCTTTTAGGCCCTGCCTCCAGGCGGGCCCAGAAAAACTTCTGTACTAGGCATTCCGGGAGGAAAATGTTAGGCCTCCGGTTGCCTTTGCAGTCACCGGCACTCCAGCAATTTCATTGCTGGGGTGCCGATGAGCTGCAAACCCCTTAAATGCCATAACCCCAGGGTGTCAGCTGTAACATACAGCCAACACCCGGGGATGGTGGCACCGACTCAGCTTCTGAGGAGGTGTCCACCATTTGTCGTATAGATACGGCAAAATGCGGGAAGCACTAGCTTTCCATGACATATTCATACGACAAATTGTCGGGAAGCGGTTAAACAGACTGATTGACTTCATAAATAAATATATATGCAAAGAGAAGAATACATGTCCTGGACTGGAGGATGCCCCTGTCTGGGGTGGGTCTTGTATACTCACTAATGATGTTATAATGTCCTGATGTTATTCTGCCAATGCCTGATGAAAATTATTGATGTTAATGTCTAAAAATAAAGGGAAGGAATGAGTTAAACAGATTCATTGACATAGCTATATACATAATACAAAGACAGAATACATATCATAGACTGGAGGATGCCCCTGTCTGGGGAGGGTCTCGTATACTCACTAATGATGTTATGATGTCTTGATGTTATGCTGCCAATGTCTGCTGAAAATTATTGATGTTAATGTCTAAAAATAAAGGGAAGGAATGAGTTAAACAGATTTATTGACATAGTTATATACATAATACAAAGACAGAATACATGCCATAGACTGGAGGATGTCCCTGTCTGGGGAGGGTCTCATATACTTACTAATGATGTTATGATGTCCTGATGTTATGCTGCCAATGTCTGATGAAAATTATTGATATTAATGTCTAAAAATAAAGGGAAGGAATGAGTTAAACAGATTTATTGACATAGCTATATACATAATACAAAGACAGAATACATATCCTGGAATCAGTGGCGAATTAAGTAGACCATAGGCCCTGGGCTGTTAGCCAAACTTAGGCCCACCCCTTCTCCACCGCCACGCCGCATCTATTGCTAACCCTACCTTTTTGCACAAGCATTAACAAATGGATGTTATGATTCCTCTTTCACAGGGCTGTGCCCCTACATACTGACAGTATCACACTGTCTAGGGACACATCCTCCTGACAAGGGGATTGGTAACACAAATTTTTCTATCAGTCCTGGACTGCACAAAGACTTCATGTGGAATACAAGGATTTTCTATAATAAACATGTCAGGAGAGGGGACAGATTCTCTACAATTCCAGTGACTCACAGGTGACGACGTCTCAGATGCTAGTAGTTTTTTTTCCTCTTTTCTTCTCCATCCGGTCCATATATATATATTGTATATATATATATATATATATATATATATATATATATATATATATATATATATATATATATATTGTAGCAGTGCAGCTACTGGACGGTGCAGAAACTCAGGTGTTAAGCAACCAGGGAGCATGTACAACAGAGAGGGTTTTCTCTGCTGTTGCTTGGGTGTAAAGCCTGGAATAGGGCTGTCTGATGAGCTTAGTTAGGCTTCACCTGAGACGGCTCTTTAATTAAGGTGCGTACAGTTCACACAGAGCTCTCAGTCTGGGGAAGACAGGCATGCTAGCCTGTGAGAGTCACCACCGTGTGAGGTAAAACTGTGAAGGTTTTGAGGTGCTGGGCACAAGGCTCAGTGTCTCGTAGTGAGGGACACTGAATGTGTTGGTTAGAGGCTGGACTGCCTAGGGTTTATTTTGTATATTTATTGTTGTAACACTGATTACTGTGGTGAAGACAATAAAGCTAGCTGCGGCTGGTTTAAACCTTTTATTCAAGGAGTTGGAGTGAACTTTCTATGTCTGCCAACCATCTCACCCGGGAGATGGCGATCCTGTGAGCTAAGTGGTCCCCAGGTTGTTACAATATATACATACACTATATATACACATACATATATATATATATATATATATATACACATACGCTATATATACACATACATACACTATTTATATATATACATACATACACACACTATATATATATATATATATATACACACATACATACGTACACTCACTATATATACACACATACTCTCTATATACACATACATACACTTTATATATATATATATATATATATATATATACAGTGAAGGAAATAAGTATTTGATCCCTTGCTGATTTTGTAAGTTTGCCCACTGTCAAAGTCATGAACAGTCTAGAATTTTTAGGCTAGGTTAATTTTACCAGTGAGAGATAGATTATATAAAAAAAAAAGCAGAAAATCACATTGTCAAAATTATATATATTTATTTGCATTGTGAACAGAGAAACACCTCCCGATGCCCGCAGCCATGGATCCGTTAGCGCTGGCCTCTGTCTACTTCCTAGGAGACGCCAGCGCTCACTTCCGCTCCGTCTTGCTGTGTACCGTAGGATCGTCATCATCAACTGCCATGATTTCCTGGTCTATAAGAAGGCCCCAGGCCTTCTGATCCTTGCCTGAGCATTGTTAGTCTAACCCAGTCTGTCTCGCATACCCTGTGTCCGTGACACACACACTATATATACATACATACACACACACACACACACACACACACACACACACACACTATATATACATACATACACACACACACACACACACACACACTATATATACATACATACATACATACACTATATATACATACAAACAAACACTATACATACATTGGACACACATGAATATGCACATTATACACATATAAAGTACACATTGTAAACACACATGCACTTACCTTTTATGTAGGATATTTGTGAAGGGCGTTCAGCAGCTTGATGGCCCGACACAGTGCCGCAGACAGTCTCCCCTCCCCCTCCCTCACATCCCGACTGGTAACAGCAGTAGCAGGAGGAGGAGCAGGAGGAGAGGTGTGTAGAGCAGGGAAGGGGGGCTGGAGGGGGAGCTTCTAAAGCAGTACAGGGAGATGTAAGCTAGCAGCACAGACCACGGCTGCTAATAGCTGGGAGTCGGACAGAATCTCACTTTGCCTCATGACAGGTGCAGCCCTGGCACCGGGGCCCCCTCCTGTGCTAGCGACGCCACCGGGCATGAGGGGGTCTGTGCGGTTCACCCGAACCTCCCTAATGATGATCCGCCACTGCCTGGAATGGAGAATGCCCTGTCTGGGGAGGGTCTCGTATACTCCCTATTGATGTTTTGATGTTATGCTGCCCAAATTACTGATGACAATTTTTGATGTTAATGTCTAGAAAAAAGGGAAGGAATGAGTTAAACAGATTGATACCACATACAGAATACATGTCCTGGACTAGAGAATATCCCTGTCCGTGGAGGGTCTTATATACTCACTGTTTAATCTGATGTTTCTGAAACTGTTGATATTATTTTCTAGAAAAAAAGGGAATGAGTTCAGCAGATTGATTGACAGGTCACTTTCACACTGCATGATTTTGGTCAGTCTTTTGCTTTACTATTTATAAGCCAAACCCAGAAGCGGAACATGAATAGCAAAAGTATAATGGAAAGATTTGCATGTCTTCCATGTTTTGGACCAACTCCTGATTTTGGCTTATAAATACTGATGCAAAATACTGAGTGTGAAAGTGGCCTTAGAGCTATATACACAAAGAGTATACATGTCCTGGACTGGAGAATGTCCCTGTCTGGGGAGGGTCTCACATACTTACTGCTTATTCTGATGTGTTGACGGTGGCGCAGCAGAAAATTGCTCTGAAGAATCTTTGACGAAAGAAAACAAGTGTTTCATCAGAAGGAAATCATATAGTAAATGTCTAGATCAGCACAATACAGGCGTCCAGTGGAGCGCTATGTGATAGAGAAGCATGGCTAGTGATAGCATCGAAGGACTTTCTGTATTTGATGCATGTGTAGGGATGTCAGGGGGAACACAAACTGTTTTCTGTGCATTGCTTTCTGCTCATATAGTGGCAGTGATGAATAATGTCTAGTAACCACTGGACTAGTATTACCTGGAAATGCAGGGGAGAAACAAAGCTGGTCTTTCCTGCCAGCAAGAACATTCATAAAAAAAATAAGGCGTGATAAAGCCCACATGGAACCTGCATTTATTACCTTGATGTTCGTGTTTCTGCTGCACGGCCGCTGTTTCTGTTGCTGGTGAAAAAATACGATTTAATGATAAATAAATAGCCTGAGAAATGTTAGTAATAGAAATATGAAAAGGTAACTAAACTTTTAAAAAACTTTTGACATGTCATAGTGTTGTGTCAGAAGTTTTGATCAGTCGGGGTTCAACCACTGAGACCCCCACTGATTGCTAAAACATAGTGGCAGAAGCGCTCGGATGAAAGCTGTGTCACTTTGTTTCTATTCAGCTTGTCTCGGAAAGCCGAGCCATCGAATTCCAGAGTCAATAGACAGTCTATAAACCCGTACACCGCTGGTGCGGCTTTCCTCGTGAAGCTGATCTGAAATTAAGCAGCACAGCACTCACTCAGCGCTCAAACCCCCACTGATCAAAACTTGTGACATGTCACTGTAATATGTCAAAAGTTTTTTGAAAGTTTAGTTACACTTTAAGTATAATCCTAGTGACCTCAGAAAACATCTAATAACCCGGATGTATAACCTGTATAATCCCATCACATGTTCTATGGTAGGA